>NC_071978.1:22835896-22836068 GCF_026283585.1 Hylaeus volcanicus | reverse complement strand
ACTATCTTGAACACCCAAAAATACGAAGCTCTCAACTATCTTGAACCCCCACAAACACGAAGCTTCCAACTATCTTGAACCTCCACAAACACGAAGCTTCCAACTATCTTGAACCTCCACAAACACGAAGCTCCCAACTATCTTGAACCTCCACAAACACGAAGCTCCCAAA
>NC_071978.1:22828031-22835886 GCF_026283585.1 Hylaeus volcanicus | reverse complement strand
CGAAGCTCCCAACTATCTTGAACCTCCACAAACACGAAGCTCCCAAAAATCTTGAAACCCCCAAAATACAAAGCACCTAACTATTTTGCACCCCGCCAAAACATAACACCCCCTATCTTGAACCCGCCAAAACCACGAGCTCACTATTCACCTTAAACATTCACTCTCTGCATCGCTAACTCTCGATATTAAAAATTGTCAAAGGTAGATCCTGGGGGTGGAGGTCAGGGTAGTTATACGCCCCCATCGCTGTTATCTCGGAGACACTTAAATTTTCGCGCTGTCGATATCAGAAACCGTTCCCAGGAGGCTGGGTCGATTAGCTCTGTAGACAGAGAGCCAATCAGTACTTCGGATTAATCTGTCTTGAACTTTGTAGAGGGACGAAAAAAACAAGCAATCTTTCTCGAGGTTAGGGGATGAAATCCGGCTTTCAACGTCACGGTATCCAACGTAACGGAATGATATTACATTCCAAACTGCTGTTCAAGAAAATTCTTTTCGAGAATCTTTATAAACATGAATAGGGGAAATGAAATTTATTTTCTTGGAGATATAATATCCAGGACTGCACATTGATTGCTTTTTTTTTTAGTATTCCAACTCTCTTGATGGGAATTCTCCTGGCTGTCACCCAGAGGCACAATGCACCCCCTCGCTTTTTAGTAAGCCTCTGGCTGAAGCTAATTTCTTCAGGATTCGACCCCGACTCGTGCACGGAATTTATTTTCTGTTGCGAGGAACTTTAAACCTCGCTGAGAGGATTCTGCGCTCCATTCCCAAGGTGGACGCGAAGTTTATAAATCTAGTGAATGGAATATTTATAGGTTTGCGGTGTCTTCGAAAGACAATCACTGAGGTATGTTTATCCTTGTGTGTAATTGTATAAAAAAAAACCCTCCCTCTACAACTTTAATTATCACGTACATAATCGCACTTGTTACACAAGTGTCAGATACAATTAACACTATGCTATTCGAATTAGAACTACCAATTGAAAATTTAAATAAATTTTTACCGAAAATAGTGCAGCTGCTACATGTACTTAACAGTTCAAAATTCCCATTATCAATCTAATTAATGTCTCTCTCGATAAGGGAATGAAAAATGAAAAATCAAACGAATCAGAGGGACAGCGATGAAATTTCACCTACTTCCCTCCAGATAGTCCCGAATCACACGATGGGACCAAACTATTCTATACTATTTCTCCCTTCAACTCCAATCGCAGTAGCGAAAGTAAACACGCGAATAGAGTCTAAAAACGTCGATTCATCTTGAAAGATCCTTAGATGACACCCGGTACATGAAAAGGAACATAACAGCACACGTGGGCACACCTATCAGCCTTTCTCGTTCGCCCATGCACATTACGCACACGCGTGCGCGACATGAATAACGCACGACCCGGTTCATACAGGCATATTCCTTTAAGAGAGGTTTAAAGACCGACAACCGGGAACATTTCACGCGAACAGGGCTCTCCATATACGCCAGTGTTCGCGGATCTCATTTGATCGTCGATGACAATCATTTTAAAACCCTGCACGCCAGTTCCCACCGCGAACACGTCACTTCGAAAATGTAATTCCGTCGCTTTCATCGCGGACGTTTATGGGGAACGCATCGACCAATTTAACATTTTCAAAAGGGTGACAAAGGGTAACTACTGCTGGTAAGAGTGAAGAATGCATTTGGGTGATGTTTGAGGTGACAGGAAAATATTGCGGTAGACTACTGTGTGGCTAGTGTGAAAGATGCATTTGGAGAGAGATTTTATCGTAGATTACTGGGGTCAAGTACGAAGAATGCACTTGACTGATGTTTGAGATGTGAGAGAGATTTTACGATAGACTACTGTTGGCAAGTGTGAAAAATGCACTCGAGTGATGCCAGACGTTGAGATATGAAGAAGATTCATATTTTCATTTATGAATCGAGTAACACATGATTTTCTAGAGGATGTAAATTGAACCTAGCAAGGCAATTTTCATGTAAATATTTACGAACCTGCTATATTCGAGTGAAAATTGGACCGAGTATATCTATAAATAACCCTGACACGCGATCTACTGTAGACAAGTGTGAAGAATACACTCGTGTGACGAAAATCTACTGTTGGTAACCCTAAAGAATGCGCTTGCAATTTCTAAAAATTGAAGCAAGAATAGGTACATACAAATAACGCTGACACGAACCCCGAGGTCGATTTTTATGCGTCAGGAATTCCGTGCTACCGGTGTATTTTTGCGAACGCGGTCCTAAATCGCGCGACTCAAGGTAACACGTGGCAAGGTGCGTCGACAACCTTCGCCAGCAACGAAGCCATTCGTATTTCAGACACGAAACGCGTTTGAAGTTCCTCGAAGTCAGATCTGGTCCGCGGATCTCTTGCACACCCAGTGAATACGAACTCCCCCCTCCAATCGTCCTTTCCCTCCTGGGCATCGGAGATGAAACACTATCTTACCCAATTAATATATGACCAACAGCTTACTTTATTCAATTAATAGATGGCTTGCAATCTATTAATTAAATGTATTAATCGAATAAAAGGTTCTGTACGAATGAACATTTTTTCCATTTGCTCCACATAACAATTCCTCCTCAAAACTTATTCCATCGAGTTGATTAAAATTTGTTGGACGTAATTGGGGAGTAAGTTGAACATAAAAAGTTGAATGTAATTGGGAACTCCTCCTTAGGACCCAAATTTGTATTGCTGCAATCATGCAGGTTGCAACTACAGCTTCACTTGCACCTGTTCTTTAGGTGAAATGCTCCATTTTTTATTTTACGGATGGATCCTTATCAACATTTTGCATACGAGAGTATGGAGGTGCGCGATCATTGAAAAGACATACGTATTTCATGTTTAATGAAATGGCCAGTTACTTTGCTCCAGCAGGTGTTCAGACATCCTACCATTGCAGTCTAACCATTATCTTTTTTGCTCACTTTTTCAGATTTATCATCGCAGTCTTAAATCCAACAAGCAATTAATTATAATTTCAAGTTTCAGGGATGACCTCAATCGATAAAACTGAAACAGAGTAGCTGCAATTGGGTTCCATGGGAATGACCGACACCGATTTTAACAGGCACCGGTGTCTTTTCTTGTTTTAATATTTTTGGGGACACGAGGAGTGCTTAATTTAAAGATTTATGTACGATAATGTAGACCAGGTAGAAAATGTATATCAATGTTGCTGTTTGTCAAAAGTAGTGCCTGTGGAGTCTGTGTCAGTAATTTCTATGGTACCCAGGCTCTCCATTCACCTTTTCGACAAGAAACGCTTCGAGTTCCTCTAATTAGCCTGACGATTTATACTTCTGTCATTAACCGAGGGAACAGAACGCGTTTGAAACTAGGGATTCGGCCAAAGCAGTTCAAGAGATCGTCCGACGTTCTTGGCCCCCTCTCATTATCCCTCCCGTCCCTCTGTTTTCTCGTATAATGGGCAGCCTGCTTCGTTTGGACGTTTTCTTTTGTTAAACGAAGATTGAGAACCTGTCAAGATCAAAAGCTGAGAGGCTTGCAGATTACGAGGGCACTAAAGCGAGCATCGAAAAGTGCATTCGAGCGACGAGCTAAAAGGACCTAGTCGGTTAAGAGAACGTTTCGGGCTTTATCGTCAATAGAGATATCGAATCGAGCTCCTCTAATTAATCTGACGATATTTATTCGCCGACGCGGAGCTCGAGGTCAGAAATTCGGCGGTGTATTTTCATTCGAAAGGCTTCGAACTGACGAAAGGCTTGCTTTGAGACTCGGGACGCTTTCAGGATTAATGAATTTTAATGCTCACGAACGGAGCTGATTTATGGACGGTACACAAGGCAATAAGGAAGAGGAATACACAGATTTCAAATGCAGCGAGCTTTAAAAAGTCTCTCGGATATTCGTGGGAATTTCTGCCCATGAATATGAAATTAACGGAGCGGTTCGATTAATCGGAGAAATTATCACGATCGAGGTGATTGATGCTTCAATTTAGAGCTTTATCGTTGGATCTGTTCGCTGAATGCACCGGACGAACCGTGAAATTTCACTATAAATTGGCGTATCAATCCTCTATCCCAAATGGCACAGTATTCAATTAATTGTATTTGTATTTGTATAAATATAATTAATAGCGATTACATTTATATATTAACAATGTGAATTTAACATGTACGTATTATTACATGTTCTAACAATCACGGTATACTTTTTTTCATTTTTAATTATTATAATTGTACTCATATAAATACAATCAGTAGTAAGTATATACTTTTTAATTTTTAATTATTACAATTATACTCATACAAATACAATTAATGATAATAATATAATTGCTAGTATTTTGCAGATATGCAGCTTTCAACCGATGAAAATAAATAAAATCAGCTTAATTAACGATTAACTAATTCAAAGGTAACAGAAATTCTCCAGCTACAATATTAACCACAAATATTTCTCTAGCTATAAACATTTGTTTATAAGAATGCTCAAGCTATAAATTCCGACAACAAACATTTCCTACCCATCCAATGTGACTCCAAAAATTCTCCAGCTGTAAAACTAAAATTCCCCATCTACAAATTTTGATCAGAAAAATTCTTCACCCCATAAATATTCGGAAACAAAATTTTCCCTGCGAAATTCGGTTTCCTTTCGACAAGGGACGTCGAAAAATCAAATCCTCCAATACATGTTATTTCCTCACTCCTGAGCCTCGATATTCCGTTCATTGTTCACCCACCCGCTACAAATTCCGCGTGGAAATTTCAGAGAGCACGGAATTCTATAAAACGGGAGATACACTCGCTCGTTCCGCGAATGGGGTTAGAATCTCGTACCCGAAGCTTGTTTCGCATCATTATCTTGTTTCTCGTGGCCAGGGGCGAATTTGTACGGTACGCGCAGACAGCGTCAACGAATTAACGGACGGCGAATGGACATCGTGTGCCACCGCTTGCCGTTGATTTTCCACGTGAAACCAGCCGACGCTGAATCTCCGCGCTGCTATTATTTTTCACGGAATTTCAGCTCGCGCTCGAGGGGATCGAGCATCGGTCATAATATTCGACGCATCGTGGATCGCGATTATGAATCCAACGGAGGGGGTCGAACACGAAGCGTTCAACGATCGAGAGAGATCGGGTAACGCATTTTGCAGTTAATCTCTCACGTTTACTGGCTCTAATGGCATCGACGGTTAGCCAACGATTCTCGCGTTTCCGTTTCGTTCGATCGTCGGTCTATTGCGTTTCAGGGCTTCTCGATCATCCCTCGGGATTAGGATACTGGTTGGAGCAAAATTAAAATATTTTAACGTAGGTTACAGTCGTTTGCGAAATGTGCATTGAGATTGAATAATTTTTATTTGGATAATTCATATTTTGGGGGATTCAATTCTTTTGAGGTGCTACTGAAATAGTGTAGAAAATAGAATTTAAAATTGACCAATTTTCTATTTAATTTTATTAATATTGCATGTCTATCCTGCTACAGCGATAATCTGTTACCAGAGTACACAGAATAAACATCCACAGAAATTTCATTTAATTTATTTATAAGGCTGTGGAATCGTTTACGCGAACACCTCTTGTATCAGTCTTACATTCCTCTTTTAAAATATTCATTAATTTCTTTCTTTAAGAAAAAGGTGTTCTAGGTCTGTAGAATCTATGCAACGATAAATCTTGAATCAATTGCAATTGAATGTCTTTCTTTACACTGCTTTACACTCTCTTCATTCTCTGAAATTTCCATTAGGGATGTCAGTAGTTCGTCCCAATGGCCCACCTATAGCTAGAATACCTCAGGATCAAACATAGCCCCCGAGAACCATCCACAGAAATGCATAGACACTGTTTTCCCTCGACACATGCTCTTATCAATTTGCTATCATTCAACCAGCAACTTTGCACATATAAATCCCTAGTACACGGATAATTCAATCACGAAATAATTCATTTATACCCAGCAACCGTTCCAATCCCCATTTCCCTTGCCAATCCGATTTAAACGCATACGTTTACGTATACCATAATTCTCGAGCAAATCCATCGCGCCCATTAGATCGAATAATTCATTATCGTCTAATAATACCATTATCCCTCATTCCCAAATTCATCTAAAATAGGATAGACACGCGTGAACGAGCGATGCTATTTTAATGAAAAGATCGCGTACCAGGAGTGCATTTAACGTCCTCGTCTCGCGCGACGGTTCGCCTGGCACGATTATCGGTCGTTGAAATAATTACTGGGGTGCAAGTGCAGCATGGGACAAAAAGCCCGACCAAGAAAGCCAACTGACCGAGGTGTAATTTATTTCGAGCCGGCTGACCGTGCCACCGATGCTTATTACCACGTAGCGCAAACAGGAGTTCGAGTTTAATTCTCGGTCAACCGATAATTCGTTTCCAGCCGAGTTTTTCGTTCCCGTTACGCGTCCGTAACGTTGCCTGTCGGTGGCTAACTGAATATTTCCGATATTCTGGAGGGGATTGTTGACGGAACTGGTGGGGAATCCGAGAAGAAGACGCGAAGAATATAATTGGGATATACAATAAAGACACAAGCTTATTTAACTAAAATTAAAGAGATACTGGGATAAAGAGGGATATAAATGACGATTAAAATATTTAAAGACCTCTGTAGCTTCTCTGTTGGTCTATGATTGCAATTGGAAGCTCGACTCAATCGAATCACTCAAACCAAATATTCCAACATTCGGGAAGGAATTATTGATAAAACGGATGCGGAAACATCAAAGCACCGACACGAAGAGGATAATTGGGATACGAAGATTTTAATTTTTCTTGTGTTTTCCCTTGAAAGAATTCTACAGGCCCTGAGTTGGTCCGAAATTGCCAGACACAACTGTTGGAGACACAACTTCTATTAATAAATCTATTAATACAAATTGTGGTAGTTTCTCTTAAAGGAGCAGCTACTTGTAAAAATGTACTTCGTTTAAAAGAGCACTGTCTGAAAATAATTGCAGTGATCTGGAATGATTGCAGATTTAGTCAGCACTCCGTTCCAGTTCCCATCGAGGAGTGCAATACCATTAGTATTCGTCGACGATCGAAAGGAAGCGTAACGCCGGTTAATTAAGAACGAACGCACATCTCTTTTGCGCGACGCAGCCGCGAGCGGATTACGCATTCGCGGAACGTATTTCAAGGCGATTACGTTCGCCCGATGACGACGTTGTATGCACCGTACGCCACGAGTTATTCCCATAGCTTTAGTTATCAAAAGCCCGACGCCGACGTGCATTATTATTAAATATCGTGGAACCGAGTCACGGAATAATGCCAAGGTCGCGAGGTGCGCCCCGGAAAATTCAGGGAATCCGCTGGCTGTGATCTGTGAAAATGATCGAATAATTGCGAGCGACACCCACGCAGTCTCTGGGATAGAAAAGTATCGGCTATAAACTATACGAATCGGCACCTTATTAATTTCTATAAAAATTGCGGAACAATGGGACACGACCACGCGGGATCTAAAATAAGATACAGAAGGACAGTAGATCATATCTGAAGGCTCTGGAGTGTACATGAGACATTTATTTAGTCTAATAGGTTGAGTACTTGGGATATGAGTCAAACTGATAAGAGAGATCTTCTGTATCGCGGGAAGAGGGAGTGAGCTTCTCATTAGACTCCAAATCTGATGATTTTCAAAGCTAGGAAAGGTTCTGTCATATGATCCGCAGCTACCTTGAAGAAGCTACCTGATCACTAGACGGAATGAGATCGTTTGCGTTTCGATATTAGGAATTGTATTGAGAAACGAAGTCGAAAAGCCCTTTACAGGTTTGCAATTGGAAGCTTTGTTACCGAGATACAGGCAA
>NC_071978.1:22820992-22828021 GCF_026283585.1 Hylaeus volcanicus | reverse complement strand
TCCCGAAAAGAAATTCTCCATTTATGCTAATACCCTGTGTACTAATAACAGAGAGTAAGCTATCTCCTCTACATACTTTTCGTACTTACTGAAAAGTACTCCTATTAAATCCCAAATTTAATCATCTCCAAAACTATAAGCTACCTTGAAGAAGCTACCTGAGCTTGCGTCCCTGAGAAATCTGTGCGTGAAATGCCAGCAGCTGGCACCGGTGCAACCATCTGGCACATGTGATGCACGTGGGAATAGAGCGAGCACGTTTCAACGGTTTCGCGGAATTCTGGGGACGGGGATACCAGGAAGTGTAAATGTCAAGGGGATAGCATGGAAAATCGCTATCGAGATATCGATAACCATGAACGATTCCTGGATCCCGGCTGGCCGCGATGAACTTTCCGTCGATCGCTTAACGAGCTTCGTGCGACGCCAAATAAGGATTCCGTGCCGCGGACGGACGTACGATAAAAGGCAGCGAAAAAGTTGACGCATTGTGGACCACGTGTATCAAGGTAGTTCCGTAGCGAAAGGTGTACAGGGTGTCCATTCTGAATTACGAACCGTTTTCACTGTGATCGAGACACCAAAATGATTTATCTTTTCTGTTTCATAATTAAAATTAAAATGTTTCATTTAAAATACGGCGTCTTATTCTTTTGCTTATTTCTATAGATTCTAAACGGTGCATAGACTATTTTTATTCTACGTATTGATTATTTAGGTGTCTAGATCATGATTTAATCGATCACATAATTTTGTATGATTGAAAATCATTTACAAGTAATATGGGTGCATATCTGAAAAATCTCACACTGACGTAACGCTTGATGAGTTGTCAGAGAAGGCGATCGATTTTCGGAACAGTCGACAGTATGGGTGCATGTCTGAAAAATCTCACACTGACGTAATGCTTGATAATAAAGATGTTAGAATAAAATAAATCGCAAAAATGATTTCGCATGTCCCTTTCCTGTATCGATTTTCAATCATCTGATTCTTACGTTCGTCGTGAAATCTGTACATTTTTTTTTTAATTTAGAATTTAATTGTGCAGTGTATGTCAATCTTGTTTCATTGATAACTTGAGTTCTTCTCTAATTTTTCTTACCAAGTGATATACGTATGATTTATGCGACTGTACCGTGTACATTTATCGATGATACTAGCTTATACTTTTCGTTGCTAATGTTAGAAAGATTTACCCGATTGCACGACGAGTTGTTTACACGAAAAAAGGCGTATTTATACTATCGCAAACGCGTTTTCGCTAAAATTAGAATCGTTCACAGCCATCAATGAACGGGCACGGAATACACGACGTTAAGTGTTAATTAGCGCTACCAACGTCGCATTTTTCTCAAGAATTACGCAACAGCAGCGTGTAAGTTCGTGAAAATTATTAGCGAGCGTTAGATAAGCATCAAACTCCAATACATTTTGTTTGTGAAGGTAATCAATTTTTAAACACCATCTGACTTCTCCAGTTAGTGTATTTAAATAAACATACCGATTAAAATAGACTTAAATAGAAGAGTTTACAGCACGTGGACAAAATTTTATATTAAAAATGAAACCGATATGGAAACTTTTACAAATGAATATTAAATTGCAGCTGCAATAAATCGTCTTTGCCACTCGTTTTTACAACCAAGAGATTACCATTTCGTCGATTTGAGAACACCGACGTCATCGTCGATGGACATCTCGGTTTGAAATAGGCTAGATTAGCATAGAGGCGGTTAGAGTGCACGCGTGCTGGATCCGCGCCTTTGTTGCAAGTCAAACAAAATGAGTATTACAAACAGTTGCGCAACCCTGCACATGTGCAACTCGCGAATGTTAGGGCAACCTCGGAGATCCAGAATAAGAATTTTTCAAATGAAAATAGCCTGTTGATCTAACACGGCCATCGGTTTAAACTTTAATACAAAAAAAAACACGCGGACCTTCGTTTCAGTTTTCATCAAATAAAATGTTTATTCTCGGTATGTAGGTCAGATTCGTACGTCATTCTCCTGTGTACTTCTGTTCTATACTATTTTTTAAATATTTGACAAACGTGGTCAATTCATATACGAGGTTAAGGTTACGAATGCCCTGCTAGATTGTAAATTGTTTTTTAAAAAAGGAATTGTTCATGACCTTTTATATACTTCGTACTCCTAAATATCTCTATTTGAATCTACTTTTTAAAGATTTTAGAAACAACGTCAATTTATTCTTGATGTTGAGACTATAAACGTCTTTCCAGATTGTAAAATGTCTTTCAGAAAAGAGATTCAAAATTCCTGTACCTCCTATTCGTTCGTTTTAAACGAATATGGAATATAAAGAAAGTCACCTGGCTGTACAGAATACATAAAACGGTTTCATTCTTCGTACGTCACATTTTCAAGAATGAAATTTCCGTTTTGCAAACCATAGCACACGTTGCATAATTTCATTCTTTACGTAAGGTACTTTCAAGAACTGCGTTACATATCTTCCTGGTACACATTAAGTGTTTCGCATTGAATAGAAGAAAAGTAAAATAAGAAATCAGCTACCGAATGCATAGTTTAGATCTTTACGTAAGACATTTCACAAGAATTTAATTTCTGTAATGTACATTCCATACTATGAATGGAGAATGGAACTTTGAATTACGAATGAAACTCGCAGAAATTGAATCTAACAATTCAAGATTATTTTATTCTTAGAAAATATCGATCTCGGGGAATATTATATCTCTACCTGAATCAATAGCAAATAAATCGCAGCGCAGTTGAGTTATTCTTTCCGGTAAACATCAAGTGTTTCACATTGAATAGAAGAAAAGTAAAATAAGAAATCAGCTACCGAATGCATAGTTTAGATCTTTACGTAAGACATTTCACAAGAATTTAATTTCTGTAATGTACATTCCATACTATGAATGGAGAATGGAACTTTGAATTATGAATGAAACTCGCAGAAATTGAATCTAACAGTTATAAATTAATTATTTTATTCCTAAAAAGTATCGATCTCAGGGAATATTATATCTCTACCTGAATAGCAAATAAATCGGTGCGTGATTGAGTTATTTCGGCTACGTTTCGAATAATTAATTCGCGTGCATTTAAAACAGGAGTAAAAATCGCGGATGCAATCCCACGGCGGCGGTAGCGACAAAGGCATCGTGCTTTATCGTTCGATTTCCACGTAACCGAAGTCCACTTGTTTTCACGAGCCCGAGTACGCGAGCGTGGAATGTAAGCGACGATCGAATCACTCGTAAACACGAAGAAATAGCGGAACGCGATATGCAAATCACCGCGCCGGCGTGGGCGTAGTTGAGCAACGTGCAAAAAGCCGCCTGGTTCGCGATAAAATATACGCCCCAAAGGCATCGGCGTGCCCATTAACTTGTGCTTAAACCAACCAACGACAAAAACGGACCCAGAAATGGGCAACGATCTGTTCTAATGATACAGGATGCTCCAAAAATATCTATAGGCTGCTTTCTTTCCTTTTGCAGTTTCAATATTCATTTAAAATAGATTAAAAATTGAAGTCATAATCATTCAAACAGTGCATGTATATTTTTTGAACATATTGTATATCTTAGTAATTTACTCTCGATTTTTGTTATTATACATAATAGTTATTTACAGTCAGTTCTACAAGCATTTGTACTCTATATGTTTATTAAAGAAATTTGTTTCGTTAGAAATGTTTCATTTTTTTGAATTCCATTTATGAGTTTCATTTCAATATATGTTGATTGCAAGAGTATATGTGCAACTGATATTTTGAAGTTGACTACCTAGGTATATTTGAATAGTTATTGAATAATGTGATACATTCTGTTAGTACCTGTAAACTTGATTTATTTAAAAAACCGCCAACTTAAATGAGAGGTTTGATGTCTTTTATTATGTCCATATAAATGTGTCATAATAAATATATGCACGAATAAACTTTAGACGTGTATGTATATGTTTATAACGAAACATTTATTTGAAAATTACAACCTATCATTTAAATAAGACAAACTTGTTCGAAAGATATAGAGGGTACGAATACTCATGGGACTGACTGGACATCATTCATTCAATCGACCAGGAAAATAAATTCCATCGATAATAATTTTACATAACTTGGTATCTTTTTCTATATTTATGAAAATAATTTTCATAAGCATCTACTCTACTAATTAACCCTTTGCACTCGAGAGGTGACTCTCAGTCACCACTAGGTTTCCTTTGGGTTTAATTTCTATGGAACTCGAAGTGTCAATAAAATGATTGTCGTTGAGGCAAAGGTGACCTGATTTTCAAATCTCAAATTAGAGATCTCATTTTCGAAGTCAATCTAAGCTTAGCATTCGTGACGATAGAATGCTAAGAAAGCATCTCGAATTGCTGATAGATACCACAAAAAAAAAGGCTTCGAGTGCAAAGGGTTCAATATCTATTCCTAAAAACTATACAACAAGGATTTGCAACGAATAACATCTAGAACTAACCCTATTTTAACCTCATAAAAATTCACGAATCGCGAACAAATTTATTTGAACAAAACCTCAGCCTTCAAAATGAATAATTACATAAGATCCTCGCTGAAAACTCACGTCACCTACGTGTATAGGAGCGCGATCAGCGCATAAATTGCGCATAAAGTAGTAAACGATTTCTCTATTTCCACGAGCGATATCGTCGCGTCGAAGTCCGTCGTTATCATACTTTTATCGCGAATTCCCTGCGACCCCAAGCATCTAGCCAGGTTATTGACATCGCCACGTGAATCGAAGCTGGTGCACAGCGTTGATGAAATAATTATTCCCGATATAACCCATATATTGTCGCAATTTATACGCGGACGCTGCGCTAATTAACGCTCAGTCTACCTATAATCGACGTGTTTACGAGTAAACGCCGAATAACGAGGCAAACCTGATATCTGCTCTCAATTAACCCTGCAATAACATAATCGACCACTGAATCCCGTAGCTCTGACCCACGCTTTTTCCGTCATTGTCCTTCGATAAACAATTTACATATCGCCAATGACGAGACGACATAGAAAGTCACCTACGCTTTGACGAATCGAAATTCCCGATTTCAAACGCAAGCTCGTGGCGCCTGGCCACAATTAGTGCGATCAGCGCACAATGGGACGCTTGGTATACGTGTTCGTTGTTCTACGATGCAAAGAAGCAGTGTTAATTGCACAGGGAAACAGCGATCACGGTTTTTTGTTTTGGTGGATGATTCTATTTCAAATTTTGAAAATAGAATAAAATGGGAGAATGGAGGAGTTGTATGTTGTATTCTATCGATTCGGGATTGTATTGATGAGGACTTCCATTGAGTTAATCAAAGTTGAACGAAGTCAATCTAAAGTAAATCGATCTAATAATCAATTTAAAACGATGTTAAAATATAGATTTTGAGGAGGATACGAAGAATCTTAGATAACTATTTAACGCTACCTTCACGGAGATTTCTTTATCAGATCTTTGTTACTGAAATAATTCTGTAATGAGTGAAGTCGATTTGCTAAATTAATTAGGAAATTTGAACGAAATACACGGTTTCTGGAAAGCCTTGTGAAATTTTGAATAGATCAAAATGACCGTGCTCCGTTCTTCGGAATCAATTCATCGTATAAAAAGACACCAAAAAGTCCTTAACCATTTTGCAATCTGAAGCTTGGCCATCGAGATGGAACCAATCAAAGTGTTCCAACGTGATTTCTGGGCGCATGTCGTAATCAGCTGACCGCTTACGCTCCCACGCACTCGAACACGTGTCTCTGTGACGTTCAGACGCGTGAAGACTAGTAGCTCTCTGTATCTCCGTGAGAAGGCCTCGGATTTCAAAATGAAACAGGACTTTTTGGTTCGTACTAACACGAAGAATTATTCCCGAAGAAAGGTATCGCGTTCTTGGACAGTGTACAATGTACACACCCTGTGTACGGGACTCGTTTCAGTTCGAGAAAATTGTACAAATCCGTATCTCGCAGAGGGAACACCGATGAATCGTAAATGGAATGGAAAAGTTGCAAATAGAAGTGTCTGTCGTTCGTTCCTATTGACTTCTTAATGATCCGCAATTTCCATTTCCTACTACCGGTTTTTAAAGAGGCGCGACCTATCTCAAAGATGTCAGAATGCAAACTAGTGGAGAGTTGTAAATATGCGAATCGTAAATAGAAAGAAAGAGATATTGTAAACGTTATCCCATCGATTTTCATTCGTATTGACCTACTGTGAACTACTGTTGCATAAAGCGACCTGTCAGGAATCCGAGAGAAAATAAGTCCCTTTAAAGTTCAGCAGGAAATTCGTATGATTTATAATGTTCTTTAAAGGAGACGTTTAAAGGTTGAGAAGCTATTAGTTACCATTTGTATTAATTAATACATGGACCACACTGCCAAAGAAATTTGTACTGTAGTACACGAGTAGTTTTCGAAGAAACACTGTCTATCTAGGCACTATTAAGTGACATGAACTAGAGTAACACTGATATATAGACTGCGGATCTTTATGCAAAATAAAATCTACGTGCCTACAAAAATTGAAGCTAAATAGAAATTTATTTTATTCTGTAAATATTATAACATGAATATTCTTGCATATTGTTTGCATTCTGTAGAGTCTTGCTCATTCAAATTTCCTATAAATGCACAAAGATCCGCAGTCTACTGATATAAATCTCAGAATTTCCTGTATAGTATAATGTAATAGACATCAATTACATGATGTCTAACTCGCATAAGAATTAAATTAACTAAATTTCTGATTAAAACTATGAGACTACTAATACATCTCAACAAGAAGATCCATAGAACCCCCACTCCGAAGTGATCCAGAATTTGCATTTCCGCGATAATACCGATTTTCAATGTATCATTGTCGCGATCTACCTCATAGAAGCGCGACGAAGCTAAACTTCTGACGCAATCTAAACAAACACCGATAAATCTCGCCAAGAAGACCATCGGTAACGAACCTAACTACCGATCTCATCGAACGTCCACTCCAGAATTTCCATTTCCACG
>NC_071978.1:22819356-22820982 GCF_026283585.1 Hylaeus volcanicus | reverse complement strand
AACTACCGATCTCATCGAACGTCCACTCCAGAATTTCCATTTCCACGGTAGTACCGGTTTTCGTAGGGACAATGTCACGATCCGTCTCGCACAGTGGGACAGCTCGCGCGACCGGTTTTCGCGCGCTGATCGAACAAGGGAAACCTCCGCGTCGAGGCACCCGAGGAATGAAAACAGACTCACCGCGCGACTCGTCAATCCTCGGCATCCTCGGCGAGTGTCCCCGTCGTCATCCTGGGATCGTCGATATCGGCGCACCTGCGGCGGGACGATAGCGGCGAGATGCGTGTGTATGTATCGATCCTTTCGCGCACGATCGAACGCGTGAGAGATCGGGACAAATCCACGCGCTGGTCCCCGCGCAGACTCGAAGAGGTGACTGGGAGATTCTGAGGACCGACGGTTCTGGTTCACGACTGGTTCTTCTCCTTCTCCTTCGGCCTCTGGCCCCTTCCACGTTGCCTGCGGTGCAAACAGAGACGTATGTAGCTTACAAGACGAGGTGGGAGAGAGAGGGGGAGAGAGCGGGTCGTTCGAAATAGAAGAAGAGGAGAGGCGGTGGATGCTGCGGAGATCCAGCGACGCCCCGGGTACGACAGGTTGCTCCTTGTGTTATAAAAGAACCTTTACGTGGGACGGGGGCCCCCCAACCGGTGAAAAGAAGTCGATCTGGACGGGGGTCAGGGACGCATTCGCGAGTTTTAGCCTTGCCAGGTGGCTACGGGGGATTCTTCGCGAGTCGAGGAAGAGGAGAAGGGATCTCGAGCGCCATTGAACGAGGGGATGAATCTGGATCGAGTTTGGTGCGGTTTGCTTAGGTGGACACTAGTTTGCGACGGTTACACTGTGAATGTTTGTGCGAATTCATATTTTTACAGATCTGGACTTATTTAACCCGTTGCGCTCGAGTGGCGCCCCTAGGGCGACACGTGTAATCTAAAAGTAATTTTTTGAACTTACAATTTCCATTTTACTTACATCAGAATGCAGTTAATTATTAATTGAAATAATAATACATCGAGTCATGAATGTTCGTAGACGTTTCGTTTCAAAGTAGAGTTTTTGGTTTTACAGAAATTTATTATAAAAAAAGAAAGAAATATATATATATATATATATATATATATACATGTTCAATTGAGTAACCTCCTCCCTTTCGAAGTCGGTTAAAAATGGATTGGATTTGATTAGATAGCAAACTGCCTCGAGCGCAAAGGGTTAACACTACATTCACGGAGATTTCTTCATTAGATTTTTGTTACTGAAATACTGCTGTAACGAGTGAAGTCGATTTACTAAATTAATTAGAAAATTTGAACGAAAACGAATTGCATGGTTTCTGGAAAGCCTTGCCAGACTTGTTTTTTGAACAATGTAACATGTGGTAGGTATAGGAATCGATTCTGTGGCTCTCACATTTAATCATTTGTAACTGTAGTTCAAGACAAAATATTTACTCTTCCTTAACAATTACTACTAGGTGTGGAAATTAATACTCCGTCTTCGTATTTAATTATATGCGACTCTAGTTTATACAGAAACATTTGCCACATTAAAGTACCAATCTTTAGTAATGAATAGACCGCGGATTTGTATGCATTTATAGAAAATCTGAACGTGCAAGAA
>NC_071978.1:22817027-22819346 GCF_026283585.1 Hylaeus volcanicus | reverse complement strand
GTCTGGTAATGAATAAGAGATGGCTTCGACATTTAGTTTTAAAAATATGTAATCGATCCCATGAACATTCGTACTCTCTATGTCTATTAATAAAGTCTAAATTAAATACTACCTTTGATGTTTCCAAATAAATGTATCATCATAAATACGTACACGAATAAACATTACATTTATTTGGAAACATTAACAACCCATCGTTTCATTTAGATAAATTTCTCCAATAAACCATGGAGGTTTCTCTTTATAACGATTGCATTATTAACGCCGCACACAAAGTTACGCCTAACGATCGATTAATAAACTCAAAGTGTCGATTTGCAATGCCAATATTAATCATGTCAACGTGAGGTGTCTTGGAGTGTGTGGGTCGTTGAAGAGGAACTACTTTTTAAGAGGAAGTCGAAATGTTGCACAATCTCGCGATTAGCACGCCCAGCGCGTTTTCATCCCGCCTTATGTAACTGCTTATAAACGAGATATGAGATCGGCTAATTGCTAGCATGCTTTCACGCCGATCGTTTTACGATGATTACTATACTTCGTGTTCGGATTCGTAGGTACATGCGTGTTCAGGAAGAAACGTCCGAGTGGAATGGTAATGGCGGTACGAAGACCCTGGGAATGTTTCGAAGCAGCCCCACCCCCGACAATTTAATTAAACTTCTCAATTCGATACTCGTTGGTATCTTAATCAACAAATATTGACGACTATACGAATTTATTTTCTTTGTATGAAACGAATTACAATTGTTATTGCTCGTATGTACCTTTTAGTTTGATAAAAATGATCCCATTTTTGGTTTTCACTGTCTGTGATAATGACTATTATTAAAATTATTATTAAAATTATAATAATATTAAAATTTCTATTTACCCATTTAGATCGCAAAAATTCCCCAAGAAGTGTTTTCTTTCAAACCAACTACTCCCTCCTATCTAAGTCGAAATAATTAACAAAATGAAATAATAAACATACCAAGCGTTAATGTAGAGTACATAGACCAATGAAGCATCCAGCTGGTACGTTGGGAAGAAACTGTCGTAGTCGAGCACGAGTTCCTCCTTAACTCCCGTGGACCACTTCCTTTGAAGCCATACCAAAGCAGGAAGAAGTCGAGCGAGGGAGAAGCGAACGGCGTCAGAGCTTAGACTGAAACGAGACCAAAGAATTCGGTTCGCAAATCTTCCAGCCTGAATACGACCCTTCCCCCCACCACCGCCACTGTTAAGACGCGGATTACTTTTCTCTAAGAATCGTACCTTTGGTCCCAGGTAGAAGATTTGACCGATAGACACAAAGGCTCCTGCTCTAGAATAGAAACAGCCGCGAATACGCGGAACGCGCGAGTTCATGCTCGTCTGAACGCACGTTTCGACGAACGACCGCCTCTTTTTTTTTTTTTTTTTTTTTGAGCTCGACAAGGGACGCCTGCGAATGTTACGGCCGAGTAACTTAATCCCCGACGAGGTCGAAGTAACCCCGAGTAGCTCCGAGCGTAGACGACGATAAGTGACTACCTGAGACCACGCGTACTCGATCTCGAGGATGTTGGTGTTTACGTGACCGTACCGAAGTCGTGGATTGACAGGGAAAAACCAGATTTATTTATATTGCGAATTATCGTGGCGTTATAGAGTGTGGCTATTTTGTGTGGACTTTGTGGCTTTGAAAATTTGTACCGTTGATACTATGGGCTTCATAAAGATGGTCCCTCGTTATATATGCTCTTATAGTCCATGTTCTGTTAACAATTAAAATATGAATGTTACATATGTAGACCAAAACGAAACAGAATAAAAATTGTCTGAAATAATATGACTTCTATCCTATCCTTGCCAGTGATTACCTACAATATGTATTAATCATTGACTTATAAGCCTGATTACTATTACCTATTTATTAGGGTGTCGTTTCTTTTACATGAAATTCAAACGAGTAAATTTATATTATGTCCTCGTTATCAACAATCTTTTGCCATACTATGTGTAAATTTCAATATCTGATCGATAAAAATCAAGTGGCACACAGTGAGCTGATAAATAATAAACAAGTATTGACATTCGCAGAAACGACATAACTTTCTGGTCCCCCTAATACTTGCCTAATAAATACTTAATAAATCATCAATTTTCATATAATAAAAGCTTTCCTAGACCCTTTTATCCTAAACATTAAACTCGAATTCCATCCAAGCCTTTCCAAATAAACCTTCCCTAGATCTTCAACTTCTAAACCCTTTTATCCTAAACATTAAACTCGAATTCCATCCACGCCTTTCCAAATAAACCTTCCCCAGATCTTCAACTTCTAAACCCTTT
>NC_071978.1:22800058-22817017 GCF_026283585.1 Hylaeus volcanicus | reverse complement strand
CTTTCCAAATAAACCTTCCCCAGATCTTCAACTTCTAAACCCTTTTAAACCCCTTCTAAACTCGAATTCCATCCAGCAGGGCCCCTCCAATCACGCGTACTCTCCGATCTCGGACTCTGTAAACTCTGCGATAGGTCCCACGACGACAGTATCAACCGGAGGAACGCTCCATCGTCCGTCGGCGCTTGCGCTCGTAAATTCGAGTCACGTCTAGCTGGGCTGCGTTCGGAATCAGATGTAACTGATAATCGCCGCGGCATCTTTACGATTATTATTTGTTCCTGGCCGCGTCCGCGGGCCAGAGAGTCAACAACGCGGTTTTGTAGACGATGGCAATGACCCGGACGGTCGTCGAGGATCCGCAGCGTCTCTCGATTGGGCCCAGCTGGCGCACTCGCGGCGGTCAACAAATAGATTTCGCGGGTTCCACCTCCGGGTTAGGGAAGCCTCTTACTTCCCCGATGCGTTACAAACCGAGGATGAGTCAAGCGACGCCACTTGAACCCGCTGATACACCGGTCACTCTTCTATTTTAATAATTGCACCGCACCTCTAATTTTACCTCGCCCGCGCTGACACTAAAGCTGCCAACGGTGGACTGGTGCCTATTGCACGTGCTACTGGGAGCTTGTGCTTAGGAATTAGGGAAGGAAAGGGTGATATTTCAGTAGGTGTTAACAAATATTGCGGTGGAAGCTTCGTTTCGGTTGGGCTTGGATGTAAAAGTATTAAAATTTAATATAAATATTGAATCGACGTTTCGAGTGCGTTTCAACCCTCACTGGATTTTAAGCTTAGAAATCAGGGGAGAAAAGGGCCAATCATTTTATGATCTACTTCTATAATTATTTACAAGTATTGTGGCCAAAAGCTTTGTTTCATTCAAACTTACCTTTACTCTCAATTTCCGTTCCTCAAAAAATGTCATTAATAAACATTGCTGGATCATCCTTGAATGTATTTCCTAAGACGTCATTCGTTCCTAAGGGGATTTCTTCAGGATGAGGAATCAACAATGAATCTCCTTCAGCAGGACCACTAAAGAAAAACATAATTGTCGGTACAATTTTTAAAGGATAGCTTTTAGCTTCTTTACAAGTCTTTTCCTTACGTTCGAAGATCTCAGAAATTCTAGCAGACGATAAGGATCGTTTCCGATCGCGGTGGATCGAATCGATCGCGCCGTGCTCCTCTCTAGCGGCTAGTCGATGGATAACACCTGGAATTCCCAGTGGGTGGACCAGTTCTCCGTCCCCGAAGATACGACCGTGCTGTCCTTTCACGTTAACGCGCGAAACTCGCTCGTTCGCCGTAGATCCTGCGTCTCGTGTTCGCAGCGAAGCGATATCGAGCCAACGAGACGCTCGTGTACAGGATATTGAACAAAAATGGGAAAATTAAGGGAAAATTAATATTATTAGATTCGATGGGAAATTCGTTTCAGTAACCCAGGCTGAGAAAAATGAAGGAGAATTTGGAACGGTTGAAATGGGAAAATCGATTGGGATTGTTTGGATTTTTTTTAAGGAAATTGTGTTAACAATGATGGCCATTGTTATATACATACACCTGATCTGACACTCTGCCAGATGAAAAATAAATGGAGATTAATAAATTCAGTCTTCCTTGCAAGCTATTTGCGTCACGATTTTTATTAGACGATTAATATTCTTGATCTTCGTTCCCAAGGCCTTTGAAAACTACTTAATATTCCACGTGGTTAATTAAATTCTTTAGGATTGAAATTGAACTGTGTGTTAGTCTCCATTTATTTTTAGAAATATTTTAGATTTGATAAGTAAGAATTCAACGAACAGAAAACCAAATGATATTCTATACAGAATAAGTGAAAATATGAACCAACAGAAAATCGATAAAAACAACCTAACTTGGAACTTGTTAGAAGAAATATAGCAAAGAATTTTTATATTTGATAAGTAAGAATTCAACGAACAGAAAACCAATACAGAAATGATATTCTATACAGAATAAGTGAAAATATGAACCAACAGAAAATCGATAAAAACAATCTAACTTGGAACTTACTAAAAGAAATATAGCAAAGAATTATTGCCTATATATTTCAAACTGGGAAATCAATTTTCATGCAGAAAGTTTTTCAGAAAATTGCGAAATCGTTGCAAGTTTCATATCAAACTACGTCAGCAATAAAAATATACCAATTAATCGTCACGAGTGTGGATCGAATGGACGACAACTAGGGGCAAGTGATTCATCTCTAAATCACGTAAATTAAATATCGATCAACGGACAAGGAAACGCGTCGTTCTCTGATTTAGATCTCTTTTATTTCCGAAGCTTGTATGCACATATAACGATCAACGGTGTAACAATACTGTCGCTGCTTGGTCGCAACCAAAACTCTCTCTTTTTCTCACACGTTCTGCATTGTTTTTTTTTTTTAAACTTTCTTTCTAGTTTTCTCTCTCTCTCTCTCTCTCTCTCTTTCTCTCTCTTAACAAATTTCCGTAACACTCGTCTCCTCAATTCCTTCGTTACAATTCTTGAATCACGCAACCGATACAAAGCAGCCGATTACCGGCTAACCAGCTCCGTTGTTATGCAAAATACACCAGTCGCTCGTTTCACGTAATTTTTTAATCGAGCAACGAGTCCCGCAATGAAATCGTCGCAGAGGCCTGCCTGGCCGCCGGGTCAAGAAGAACGCTCGTAATACTGCTTGGTTCGCCTTCGAATGAAACGTCAGTACAGCAGAACGTCGATTATCGTAACCTCGGGAAAAATCAGAACGTCGATTAAACGAAATGTCGATCACGGAGCCTTCTTTCGAAAGGGTTAAGTCCTAGCTAAAGTAAAATTTCCTACACTTAAGATAAATTTATGAACATTCTATTTTTATCAAATCTAAATGTACGATCTATACTTTTATTTCTTGGGGCATCGCGGGTGCGAAAGCTGGTCGTCTCTGATTTAGACTCTGATTTAGACTGCCGTATTAATTTGAGGAGATTGAAAAGCGGAGATTAATTTTAATTTTTCAGGAATATTCTCTTTTGGAGACGACTAGGTTTCGCTACATAGGCTTCGATTTAATTTGGTAGACATTCCAGAATAGTTCCCGACTTGAACCTAAAGCACAGAGGAAGTTAATTTTAAAGTGCTCCAATTTGAGGAAAAATCATTTTTCTCTGAAAGTCTACAACAGGTCTTGTCTATACAGAGCGAAGAATTATTTTATTGAGAAATTCTCTGCTCCGTGCAGACTAGTACAGCGAATCCTGTCTAAGAGGCATCAGCTAGGATTTGCTTTACCCCTCTTAGAAATCAATGACTCGATCACCCTCGAGCTCCGAGCTCCTAAACATTACCAATTAATCATTCCCAAAAATTGAAGGGGATAACGCCTCTTAGACAGGACTCGTTTCATCCCTTCTAATTCCCAATACAATCTATCGTCTTCATTCGAAACAAATCAAAATTTCTCTATCATACCGTAAATCGAATTCAACTAATTTTAACTGTTGATTTTTAACCTCCGTCCATATCGTACAAAAATTCATTTATCGGGACGCTTCAAGTCCCCATTGCCTCTGATAATCAACTTCCTACCGTATTTACACGAAGTATAATGACGATAAGCGTAATAAGTTTAGAAGAATATGTTGCTGAACGTTTCAAGCGACGTTGGCGAGGGGTGGTCCCCTTGACGCCAGGAACGGCGGCGTTCCTTCAGGAAAACGATGATAATTCGCGCGCTTTATGTAGCTTTAGCGATAGCATTAGTTTTTCTTGGAGAACAAACGTTAGGATAGTATCGAAGATTGTAGAGAGAAGTCGCTCCCTAGGAGCGAAGAATGGTTCTTTTAGTCTAAGAATGTTTCTTTTTCTTGAAGAAAAGTTAGGATCACGCGTAGACTGGCGGGCGAGAAGTTGGTGGCTTGACATCGATGTTAGTTGGATGAACTATTAGGATGACTATGGGACACTACCAGTTTCTATGGGGATTGATCCACGACTACGGTCGGTTAATTGGCTATTCAAGGCCATTTCACCATCCGCGAATCGCGTCACGTACGGATTCGCACTTTCACTCGAATCCGGGTTGGAAGTTGTCGCGTGAAAGCGGAAGTTGTCTTACAGGGGTACAGGGCAATTGTGGAACTATGCAGTGTAAATTGATTCATGATTAATTGGATCCTCTCGTCGGGATAATAGACACGGTATAAATAAATATATGGTATATAATAAAATGTGATTAAATATGGTGAACAGAACGAACTACCATGGATAAGTATGATAAATTGTGTGTCGTAGTAGAAGTACAAAATGGTGTCAAAAAGGTATACATTTAATAGGAACACTCACGATAGTACAAACGAATCTTTGATGCAAGGCCAAAACGTCTAAAGGTCAATAAAAAAAAACTTATACAATTACACTATGTGGTTAATAATTTACACTATGTGGTTTTCTAATTCAAGAAATAACCCAAGAACAAGGAAAAAGAATTCTGCTCGAATCTAAAAAAATTGCGATCTCCATCAATGGACTGCTACGAAAATACTCCAAGTATTAGATTGTCCCGAAAGTTTTTTTCGCGAGTTGCATTCAATTATTTAATATGGTCGTGATTATATAAATAGACAATCTAATTTCATAGATATTCATGTTGTAACAGTAATGGAGCAAAATGAATCGTGCACAATTCAGTAATGTAACATAAAACATAAACTATTGTGCATGTATTACTTATTAATAAATCGAAAGAAACTTTTAGGACAACCTAATAGTAATACTACTTCCCTCTACAGAAACATATACCATAAAAACACTGTAATTTCACCGAAGGCAATAAGTGAACTCGAAAAGGCCATCACGCTTCGAGAAATGTTCAAATTAAAAGTGAAACCTTCTGCCCGTCCAGTCGAAGCGTTTTCGAATGTTAAACATTACCGCGGGAATTCGTCTAGAAGTATAAAAGTCCCCCGTAAACTCGAAAATCACCCGGAATGAACGACGAAATGGGCGCGATCTATAAAAATCTATAAGTTCGACGACATGCAGCAAGCATCGACGCGCTCGAAGGTGGCGTGTACAGGTAAATCCGATGTAACGATTACGAAGGAAGCCTCTACAAGAAATCTGGAAAAAAGACCCTTACACCGTACAAACCACGCCCGAATCGGGGCACTAACTCTGAATCGTTTATTGCAGAGAGGTGTCGTTAGATACAAACATGCTAAATACCTGAGAGAAACGTGATCACGAGCGTGTGTCAGCACGCGCCGACCAGTTACGGTTAAGATTAATGTTCCTTTCTTTTCTTTTTCTTTTTTTGCTTGGTTTTCATTTTTTGTTTCTTCTTTTTACAAAGATACAACGTCAACCCATCGCCGATGGGCGATACTTCGACGCGAATGGATGATACCATTGATACTCGTCGAGGTTGAAAACGCTCTTAACGAATTAAGAGCGGTGCAATCGTAGAAAAGTAAACGCTCGAGGGGTATCGAGTAATACTCTAGTGACGGGCTTTCGAGAATTCGGAGCCTCGATTCGCTTCGAGTATCCTTCGAAACTAGACGTTCGCGAAAGTCTCGGAAAGTGTTGAAACACTCCAATGTCTCAAAAACTCGTAAAGTGTTGAAACTGCTGAACGGTCTTGGAAATATCCTTTGTAAGAGCGTCGCGATATGTTGAAATTAATACTCCGAATTCCGATACGTGGACTAGAGTTACAGAATGATTGAAATGTAAAGACAGAGAATTAATTTCTACGCCTAAAGGTCTATTTACACGTACATATCCGTAACGCATCAGTTCCGTATCCGTTCGGTTCCGTAATGTTCCATCAGTGTCAGTGATTTGAAATATTCTTCTGTTGTTTTTGAACGGGCATGTTCACACGCGTCCGACACCGCTCAGTGACGTTATTGATACGGTATGGATACGGAACTGACACGTTACGGATATGTGTAAATAGACCTTTAGGCGTAGAAATTAATTCTCTGTCTTTATATTCAATCATTCTGTAACTCTAGTTCAAATATTAAAGGTCGATTCAGATTCGGCTGTCCTGACCGAGTTGCTTATTTCAGGATAATACCGTACTTCTTTTTTAACAGACTTCGAAAAGGAGGTTACTTAATTCGACATGTATATTTTTTTTTGTCTTCTCCGCAAAGTGAGTCGTAAATTCCAAGTATCCATATTTATTCAAAGTCTTCGAGATTCTTCAGGTGTCTCAAGATTTCTCGAGATCCGAGGACTTCTGGTTTCGAGTGACAATCGAATCGATTCGAGGCGTCGCGCTCTCTCCCATGCTCGCCCCTGAAGACCTGCAACTAGCTGCACACGGTCGCAGAGACGAGTTTCACTTCCCGTCGATAAACTGTACAATCTTACCCGATCTAACCTAAGAGTGTGTAACGTGTAAACCCGCTGGTGAACGACCTGTCGGGTCGAAGACGATAAATACTATTATAGTAATATTCCCGTTTCGATGTGAGCTATTGTATTATCGACGTTACTCGTCGATTAACATCTGCGCGCGCGCACGGTGCGTTCTACTTGATTAATAAAAAAATATGTATGAAATATCGCAGAATAGTACGTGTCGCACTGTGTGCCTCTCGAGTAAACCTGACACGCGGCGTTTCACTGTCGGAAGTGGGCAAAATTCTCGATATAAAGAAATCAAGGTCAAAATTAAATGTCCATCGATTACCCCAAGAATAGAGCTTAGAATTTTAATTACTGAATTGAACATCTCGCGATGAATGTACAATATTACTCTCTATTATTGCTCCTAATGCTTTAATTTTTCTTTACTTCGTTGGATGAAGACTACGATTTGATCTACACAATGAAGTTTCATTTCTTTTTTCTTTTGTATTATTAATCCCAACTACTCCTGTTACAGACCCATGTGCCTGAAATTATATTTCACCTTGCCTATCCAGAATATTTAACAGTCAAATAGAATAAAGCAGATAATTTGATCTACGTATAAAATGAAACTACATCTCTTTTCTTTTCTATTTTAGCAACTCCTGTGAATCCTCTCAGAACTCTGTGTCTAAAATTACATATCGAAGTAAGAGAAATCTTGTCTGCTCAGAGAATTTAACGAACTATTAAATAAAAGGAAGTAGACAAATTCTACGATTGAAGTTTTGCCCACCTCCGTTCACTACCTCCCAGCAAATGCAGATCGTGTCGTTACAAAGAGTCAGTCGCTGCTGTGAGTCGAGGAGTGTCGCCGGTGATTTACGCCGCCGCGGTTTTCGCTTATGAGCTAAGGCTAAATCGTAATTCTTTCTTCTTTCTCCCGTTCGTGTCGCGCGCGAGTAGGAGCTGGAGGAAGCGCGCGTCGAAGGTACGCGCACGTCCGTTTTCAAAAGGCGGCCGACGCACTATTTTAAGTATACTTTCTAATTTTACGTTACTAACGGATTCCCTCTCTTCCTCTCCTAGAAGGAAAAGGCGCTTACGGCGGATAATTGGTTTGAAAATAACCCGTCAATCTTGCCGCGCTGCGAGTGGAAAAACCTGCGGCGTCGTCCCTTTCTTTTCGAGCAAATCGAAATACAGTAACACTCGTTTGCAAGTGGCGATCGGAATTTTTTTTTTGGGCATTGAACCTTTATGAAATTATTACTAATAGATTGGCGAGGTTCTCCCGATGAAAATGAACCCAAACATGACAGTATTCGGAGTACTTTTAATTATACGCGATTTATACTTGTTCAAAAATTATCCCGATTACCTATAATTAAATGTAGTCAGAATTACGTCGTGTTTGGACTCATTTTAACCGCAAGAGCCTTGCTAATTCATGCGTCTTCAATTTACTACTTTAAAATGATACCTTTCGACTTGAACGAGGCCCACTGTATTTTCTGTATTGCTCTTGATCTTCAAAGACCATACTGCCTCGTACTGTTATGAAATCGCGATTTCGTTAAGCAGTCCAGGCTTAATTCTGCAACTGGAATTTCATTCCAAGGGACCATTCTACTTTAGACAGTCCAAAAACACTGCACTTCTTGATTATCGCAGTTTCCTGACGTCTGGAGTCTTACAAGTGTGTCCCTAAATTATGGATCAGTCAAATGGGATAACTAGGAAGAGCTTAATCGATGTACGTGGCGGCCTCTAGCTCTGATCACATGAAATTTTGCGTACGAGTCACTTGACACGATTAAACGGGTATACGAAACCACGGTGGCTTGGGTTCAACAGTCTTTTTATTATTAATTAGTAAAATTCGCCTCGAAAGTGGCTGTCTAAAGTGGAATGGCCTCGAAAACGCAGCGCGCTCAAAGTAATTAAGTAGCTCAGAAGGAGATACTTCCACGATAGGTGTTGCACAGTTTGTACAGCGATACGCTACCCTAATTTATGTACAATGCGAACAGCTCAGAATTATCGACAATCGGGGAAAATAGCGATCGAAAGAAATTTGAAGCGTAGCGCTCGGTAATTTCTTTCCCTCCTTGGAGAATGATATGTGACGATACAAGCAAAGTACGCGCTTTTGTACCAACATTACAGTACCTCTCTCAGGGTCTCGTAGTCCTTCTAATTAACACTGTTCGAGGCTCTCGAATTTACAATTTTCGAAGCGCACGCCTCCGCAGCGTTCCGCTCGAGTCGAGGCGCGATTTATTGGCTGCTCAAGGTCGCTTACCCCCACTCTGAATCGCGCCAAACATGATCTCGGCTTTATTAATGGTTTACCCGTTCGACATCCATTCTATTGTACATGTTGTTTCGAATAACGACTGACCTATCGTAAATAAATCACTAGACTGTTATTCGAGTGAAATTCAGTCAACGGCATCGGTATGAATAGAACCAATCGACTATCGAAGGCAACATCCAGGCTGTGTTCGTGTCGTTCGATAGCCTTTTAACACAAAAGTATGAAAACGCATTCCCCGTATCTCGAATATGAAGGTAAGCCAACATCGCGTAACAATGGCGTGTGTGGCTCGGTTCATGGCGGGGAAGTGGCTTTGACAGGCCAATTGATTGTGATCCGATTATAGTTCCGTAAGCTGCCGTTCATACGGCGCGCCTTGCGCTCGAGTTCTCCGCGTTGAAAAGAGCAATTTCGAAAGCAACGGACAGTAGCGTTCGCAATATCGCTAATAACATTATCTACCTATCAGGGATGGGCAAAACTTTCATTCGGGAAACAAATATATTCAAATAAGTGTACATACAAGAAGAACAGATGGGAGAAGCGGTCTATTATCAATTTAATCAATTTCTCGGTTAGGACTGCCTAAGGGTCGTCGTTAAAAAATGTCGAATAATTAGTGAAACAAGTTCAAAGTACAAACTGGAATCTGAATTCTTGAATTAAATTTAATTTTATGTCGAAGAGAGAGCTATTTTTGTTCTTTTATTAGCCTCGCAATTTTGTCCATCCCTGCTATCTATTCACGATAATTATCAACACGTGGGACGTGGGGGTGTAAGCGAACTGAATAAACAAAATCAACTTACAAATAAATATAAAACGTATATTTAAATTAAATGCCACAAAAGTATCGTGTCTTACGTCATGAACGAAATCGGAGCTATCTACTTTTTTACCTCCGGGTGAAAACACAGTGCCTTGGACGAACGATGACGAATTCGCGCGAAAATTCTTAAGAAATCTTAAGAGCATTCGTGCTTCGGAGTCGGACAGCGATTATTCTCGTAATTGTTACCCATAATTGTCGAATTAATCAAGAATATTGAATCAATACATGAATCACTAACTCATAATCCATCATCGTCACTAATTGTTTATTAATCACGATCGTATCCAATAGCCACCAATCATGGATGACATTTCGCCCCAACATTGTCATGACGTTCGTCGAATTCGTGAACCGAAAACTGAACGACGCGAGTCGATTGATCTTTGAATGAGCCTCGAACGAAAGAAGATGAACGAACACTCCATTTCCAAAGTCGATCCGACTCGCGAGCGTACAATTTTCCAATTTTTATATATTTTTTTTTTTTTTTTAAGCATACTCAGTCTTGCGCGATCCACGAAAATGTGCACCGCGGTCTCACGCGGGTTCGTTAACAGTGCAACGAAAATGAAAACAGAGAATGGTTAACCCTTAACCCTAGGGCAGGCTGATATTCGTCTGCTTTGATTAATAAGAAAAAATACTATGCTTTCAATATGAAATAATATTTTCCTAATTACCGCCTCGCGAGCATTTCTTTTTAACTATGTAATTACATAAATTAATTTAAGTCTAATTAGTGCTACTTTGTCTCTTTCGTTAGCGCACAAATAGTGCATAATTAATTTTGTTCTAATCTACTTAAAAAATAACCAATAAAAAGTCACTGCCAAAGCGACGAGAATATTCTTGAAAGAAATCCTGTGACATCAGGTTTTCTTGAGGGCCAGGTCACCTACGACTAAGCAAAAATTAGTCGCCATCCGCCTCGACCCTGACCGAATCTTCCTTTCCCTCTGGAATACTCCAGCGACTACTATACCTCGCCTACCCAAGGGTTAAAGGTCGTCGTTGGTTCAACCGAAAATGGGGTATCGTCGAAGGACCGATCGAAGACGTCTTCGAGAGGAAAGCCAAGAGGGATACCGAAAATAAAGTCGGTGATCGAATCGAATAGCGTAATCGAAGGTGGGGAGAGGAAGGTTGCGTGAACGAGGGATGATTCGTGGAATAGAAACGGTTCTTCCAGTGTCGTCTTGACGTATGGGCACCCTGGACACTTATTTGCAATCTAAGGGGTCCTATGTTAATCTGTGCAATGTTGAACACATCCGTGGCCTAGATACATACAGTTCTGAATATACTGGGGATCTTTATGCTGAATAGAATCTTTGAAAATGTATCTATCAAAATTGAACTTAAATAGGAATTTATTTTACTTTGCAAATATTATAATATGAATTTTACTTTTAATATTATCTTATATCGTTGCATACTGCGTCTGTAGTTTCTCGTACATTCAAATTTCCTACGAATGCATAAGAATCCGCAGTTTAATTATGGAAATGAACGTGAGAAAATGACCACCCCTTGCCTTCTTTTTTTAACTTGCGATATTTAAACAAAACAAATGATTTGCCTAGGAGCCCATAACGCTACCAAGACACCCTGTCTTTCGTGTCTAACACCACCTAGATGGTACGTACGAGAGTCTCCCCTGATAAGAACGCGTACGATGCGTTTTAAGTGTAGTCGATGAAATTATTGCTGTGCATTCAATCGTTGGCTACCTATTATTGCTTTTGCGAGTTAGAAAAAAGTGTTTCTCGGGCCGCGCCTCGCACAGAATTCGACCCCTTCCCCGATCCCTAGGAATCGATCGTTCTCGCAGAATCACGGGGAAACGTTTCCGTTTCGGATGTCGTTTTGTGGTTGCTTTTTGTCGCACGAATATTACACATCTCTCGCTCTCTCTTTCATCCGCGTCGAAACATGCTCGAGGCACGCACAAAACAACACACCGATCGATGAACACTCTAACGCAACGCTACGTACAACAGTCTCGAAAAGTGCGCATGCACGCAGCACGTTAGCTGCGCACCGTAACGCACAGGGCACTTTTTATGTACAGGAGATATACTTTTTCGTATTTTACAGTATTTTTAGTCGCCGAATTACGAAGCGGCCGGGCGAACCACCCAGACCTTCCCGCGATTTCGCTAAATCTTCCCATTTCAATCTCTCAATATATTCACGTGTGTGTATATATATAATATATACCTATATAGAATTCATCGATACCATAGGTACGTGGGTAATTGCTTACGCGATTTATGTACAAATTATCACGGTTTCAGGTAGCCGAGAATTAGTTACGCCGGAAACGCTCCAGTCGTGTTGGTCCGAAGTGAGCCTGGCTCCGCGCGCCTCGATGATTGAATAACGAGACTTGGAACAACGTGTGTCACACATAGAGATATTATAGATAGCGTAATACCTCTATAATATTACACGTTTACTGGATCCATCCGCATAGATTCGAACACAACTCTGTTCCGAGTGTCGATTCAATCTTCGCTGCGTCTCCTCGCAACGATACAACGGCCGATCGATGGAGGCTTTAATTGGTTTCTATGGTCGCTGATATATATCCTTAAAGCGATAATTTATGGCTAGAATCGTAAGGCGAAGTAGTCGTTTATGCGGTCGATGAAAGCGAGGGTGTGCACGGCGGTCGAGCCCAGAGACGGGCGAAATTCTGAATAATGAATAAAAGATAGACAAGTCGAGACTTCTTGTTGCTCGAGGATGAACTGTTGCAAATTACTTTATGGAAATTAGGAGGAAGTCTACGTTGTTTTTATTTTTTGGTAAAAAGTAAACTATTTATACGAGGCATCAAACTGTGGCGGAGGTACTGATAATAACTTGCACGGTTTGTTATTAAGTCAACTTTCTGTGGGAAGGATTCTCTAAGAAATAAAAAATCCTAAAGGATTCCTTGAAGATTGTACACGTTTCGCAGAATATTACAAATAGAAACTAGGATGCGTTACTGTACCTAGATTTGGAATAAATTTGGATTGAGGTCAATAAAACAAACCAGTCACGTATATTTCTCATCCAAGGCAAGCCCTGATGCCGATTAGCAATGCAAACCAAGCTCCTTTTTCATGGTGGAGTTAGGTCAGACGGAAAACAACAAATACAACATCCTATTACCGCGATCTATCCAAGTCTACCCAAGTTTGGCTTAAAGGACATTCCTTCATAAATCTTCCATTATTCTAATCAAATTCACGTCGTCTCTGGTTCGAGGGTCCACCGATCGGTCGTCGACTCGCTCGATTCCGTGGTCGATGTCGGACCGACACGTCGCGAGGTTTTCGTCTCGAGATAGCGGTTAATAATATTCCTAGCGTATCGTTATCTATACTGCGCGGGATTAGAACGAAAACCGAACGTCCCCTCGTCGATCTCCTACCCTTCTCTAATTTACTCTTTTTTTTCCTAGCCATTCTTCTTTCACTATTCGTATACCCTACCGTTCATATATTCCCTCCCATCTTCTTTGTCGTTTCCATCGATACGAACGAAACAATTTTGCGAATCGGCACTTACGCGAGAACCGGAACTCGTCGAATATACTCTGAACGCTACGAACACGATACACAGCAAATTTTCCTACGCGCGAGAGGGGGTAAAATTTGCGGCCAAACTAAGCGTTCATGATTTCACTATCGTTACTCTTTTTTTCTTTTTATACATTTGCTCCTGTGTTCGCTTCAAAAATCTCTGGAATCGAAGGTTTCCCGAGTTGTGTGGTTTTTTGGCCGCCCTAACGATTCTCACTAGCGCACGATTTAGAATTATCCTTCGCTAATCACTAATTAATTAAATATCACAATCTATGATAAGAAGTCCATGTTTATGTATGCATGTATGTATATATGTATGTATATATATGCCAACTGTCGCGCCACGCTGGAAAAACAGACGCGCGACGCAAATTAGAACCGACACAGTTACAAAAATAAATAATCGTCTCGGGTGTGTACGCGTGCGTTTCGCGGTAGCTAGTATACATATCGGGACAATTATGGCTCGCTAATGTCGCACGCCGCGTCTCCGCGAACGAATCTCCGACAATTTCAAAATTACTCCGGCTAACTACGGGGGAGATCCGGTTGCGCGCGCAACTCGCCGAAATAGAACACAATTTTCCATTCTAAACGTGTACGGGAGAACCGAAGCGAACGATTTTGGCGGAAAAAGCTTGTCGATGATAAACGATCGCCCGGGCTTGATCACTCTCGGCTTGGAGAGACAGGGTACTTGGGTTTAGAAAAATTGGACGCTTGCTGTGGCGACTCAGGATGACGTCTAGAAAATTATGTTATTCCATCTAAGACTCTGGACGAAATCCAAAAATTTCTGTTGCTCTACCTAAGATTCAACGACAATGTTTAAAGATATTTCAAATGAGGACTGGTAGGTTTTGAGTGGTTTTAACGCAAGAGGTTCCTCTCTGAAGTCAAAGTATAGTTTGAGAAATATTTCAAAAAAATGATGAAACTCTATCCAAGGTCCAGCGACAATGTTTCAAACTATAAATCCGGGAGTAACTCTTAAAATATTTTCACATAAATCGTTACTCTACCTAAAGTCCGCTGTGAATGATCCAAGCTGTCTCAAACATGAATCAGTAGGTTTTTAACGGAAGAGGTTCCTCTCTAAAGTCAAAGAACTCGAAGAGTAGCAACAAATACAACTTCCTAAGTTCAACTAACATTCCCTCGTATAACAAACATCATATTCCATTATAATATATTATGTTTCTACAGCAGCATCGTGCTTCTGTCAGCCAAGAGCGACAAAGTCCAGGTATCGCGATCCTAATACAACTCTAAGCGCGAACAGAAGCGGAGAATCGACGCAAAAGCAACGGGGCAACGACGGTATGGAGGTCGTGGTTATGTATGTATATATGTATACGTAAAAATATTGAAGAGATCGTGATTGATAAAAAAAATATATATATATATGTACTATGATATATGTATGTACAGGCGAGACCCTCCGTTCGCGGACCGAATCGTGGAAAATAAGTTCATCGAAGTTTTCTATGCGCGAGACTTTTCCTTTCCTATTTCTTCGTATCTTTTTCACTTCGGTCGCTTCTCGTCGGATACGTATTTACAAAGACGACGGCGTTTATTTACAAAAAAAAAAAAAGAAACCCGTGGTGCTCGCAAAATGCCTGTCGCCCGGCGGCGTTTCCGAAATCAGCTACTTAGCTAACTCTACTACAATTATCCTCGAAACGTTCTGTACACGAATTCCTTAACACTGGTCGTCTCGCATGATGCCGCGAGAATCATTATCTCCGCTACGTCCTTTGCGCGCCTGTTAATACCCAAAATTCGATGTCGTTATTCCGTTTATATATATATATTTGTTTTCTTTTAAATTAATCGTCCCTCCTCGACGAAGAACCTCGACCTATCCGGCAAGCGCGAGATCAGCTTCCCGTGTTCCCAACCGCACGATGAAATGCAAATGGAGTCGATACCTGAACGCCAAGAACCTTAGGTGACGTTTGCATTGGCAACGTTGATTCGTAAAAATCTTCCACCGTGGAAAATAAATTGTATATCGAATAAACGACGGCACGTTCCTCGGGCTCGAGCCAGGGCTTCTTCGTTCGGTTCAGAATAACAGAATATTATAAACTGGTAAATATTAAGATCGTAGTTGCGCGTTAGAAGGAAATTAGAACACGGAGAGGGTTCGATTTACCCCCTCGCGTTACAAAACGTGAGCGAAAAAGCTGTGGAATTGTGTATATAATTCTGAGTTAACTATTCTTCGTAATTGATGTTTGTTCCACGTTCGTTCAATAAAAATGAAGCGAGAAGAGAATTGCTTCAAGCGTACTCGTTAAACTTTGTATATTTATAAATTGACTCGTGTACTCTCTAATTTCTTTCTCACTCTGGTAGTATTGCCCGCCGCTATTTCTTTTCGCGTATAATTATACTCTTACTCTTCTTTAGCTTTATAATTTTCGATCATTCCGAACGCGTCTATCGCGACGCAAATAAATCACGTGGCTCGATACCGAGGACCAGTAAAAATTCATTTATAATTATCGACAAGCATTTTAGTAAATTGTATATCAGTCGGTGTCCTAAGCTTAATTTACTGCCTGTATAATACTCTGAAAGGGCCTAGCGTCGCTATTGTCGCATCACTCGGTTTTTTTTCTTTCTTTAATACACGGTGAGAATATAATAATCGGAAGCATCGTTGATACAAGATGCTGGGGGGGGGGGGGGGACATAACGATGGCGTTTCGAGGAATGTTTCGCGTCGAATTCTACGCGAAGATCCACAGGTACCTGTTATTGTTTCGTTACCATATGTTTCATTACAACGTTACACACGGTTTAACGAGTCTTTCTCACGCTGTCATAAAAATTAAAGAAATAGCCAAATGGGAAACGGGGATTCCGCGATCTCTTAGTGGAGTTGTAGATCATTTTTCCAGATCCACGATGCAGGAATCGTCTAGACTGCGGATTTTAGACATTTATGGCATCCGGAACGTGTGGTGGAATACATCCAATATTTTCCATAGAATAATATTGATGCTTCGTTCTGGAAGTAGGTCAACGATTATTAATATCGTGCTAACTCCAATGTTTATCGTTACTTATTGCATGTAAATCACGTCTCCTTCATGAGGGGCTACAACTCTCTCCAGATAAACAAGATCTTTAAATTATATGTATAAGAATGAAACAGAATACTAGCACGAGTCAAAACATTGTATAAATAACATTAATTACCACAATATTTTGCCGTATGTTTGCAAGCATACTAATTACATTCTTATATTGGGTGTACTAGAAAGTAATGTCGTTTTTGCAATTTTAAATACTTGTCTATCACTCATCAGGTCATTAATTTTTATCGATCTGGCATCGAAAATTTGCACACTAGATGGCAAGAGGCTGTTGATAGCGAGGGCGATTACATAATTAATTAAAAGTAGAAATTTATCAAAAATGTGTTTGGATTTAATGTAAAAGAAACGACAGTAGTTTCCAGTCTACCTAATACATCATTTCAAGGTTTTGTTTACCTGAAGAAGCAATACTCCCTGGACGACTGGAACGTCGCGGACATAATACAGCAAGTAACGATTGACGTCTTTCATATTCTGATGAGCCATAAATGTATGAAATCCATGGCCTATACATATGCAAACATCGTCGTCTGGTAGGAGAGATCGTCACGTAACGCTGCAGACGACACGTAGAAAACGAAGCGAAACGTATATTTAATCAAAGAACGATCCCTAAAGCTGAGTGTTCGCGTGACGTTAGGTCATGACGGCGAACTTCTCGATACCGTCGAAACTGACGAAGCTGGCGAGACACTCCGTATGCATACGTACCAAAACGCAAATTTTGATTGTGTGATCGTTTAGGGA
>NC_071978.1:22787112-22800048 GCF_026283585.1 Hylaeus volcanicus | reverse complement strand
AATAAAGTGGTCGTTGCTACCTTCTTTTAGAACGAAAGAAATTGTAGAGAGAAAGAGAGATTAGCCTTATCAGAACCTTATGACATAAGACACTCTATTTACCGATGATAACTTCGGAGATACAATCTAATCTCTGACGCTGATCCGTCTTTCTCCCTACAATAATCTATTCCAAGTCCAACAAACCGTCCTATGAAGCCGAGTATCGACGCGAACCAGTAACAAGATCCAATGATATTAAAAATTCTACCCACTCAAAGGTGGAAACGAAATGATACAAGAGATACATACCATTTTCCACGGAATATCCAAGTAAACGCTTCTCTAAATAAGTACTGTTACGAGCACCCTTTGGATGGATCCAAGGCCTGCTGGTGCTCGCGACCGGAACATCGGCTCGATCGTCTTCTTCTCGCTGTCTTCGTGTTCCGGTCGCGAGCACCAACAGCCCTTGGATCCATCCAAAGGGTGCTCGCAACAGTACTCTCCTCTATCCCTCCAAACCGCGTCAACCAACCCCCAAAATCGCATCCTTCCACCAGGAAATACTCCGAAAGCAACCGACAACGAAACCATCCCTCCCCCGATCTCGGAGCATCGCGACTCAAACGTCACGGCGAACACGCAGCTCGAATACCGCGATGGTGACCGCGGTTGGCGTCGTTGAGCATGCTCACACCGACATCACCGTACATCAAGACATGCCCCTGCTCCAGAAGCTGCGGACCTGACCCGGGCGTGTCTCGCGAAACGACGAAACTAAAGACAGGAGGTAGAGAAAAACACCCTCGCGAGGTCCTCAGCCTGGAGTGGGTGGGGTCTTATGTCAGTGAATATTAAAGTTGTACTGCTTACGGCTGGACGAAATGCGAAGCCACCGACTGACCGCCAGTGGCTCCGGGTGACAGTTCGACCAGGCTATGTCCCCGAAATGGGGATAAGGCGAGGACGTGGTGGTCGCCTCGACCTGTATCGCCGTGGTCAGGTCCTGCTGGTAGTCGTGTTTGGTCCTCTTCGGCTGTCGTTGGCTCACGGGGCTGGCGAGCATCGCGTGAGTGACGTGGTTCAGTCTCTTCCCGTTAATCTGAGGTGGCGGGTGAGGCTGGTCCAGCTGCTCAATTTGCTCGAGCTGTTCCATAGGCTCGAATATCAAGCTGGGCATTGAGGCCTGGACCTGGTAACTCCTGGACACGGGCGAATGGGCGATATTGTTCGTGCGGGGCAATTGCACCACCAGCTGCGACTTGTCCTTGTAGACGGGCGAGTAGATGGTCATCGCAGCCTCGGGATCGATGTCCACGGGCGTCTCAGCTTCCAAGACGTTGGTGGGCAACGGTGGCTGAGCGCAGGCCGCCGGCAACGTCGCCGGAACGACCGGGATCGCCGGTGAACCTGTGCTCGGTACCAGGGTAGCCACCGACGACGTCTCCTCGTCGTTGTTGGTGGCTGGCAGAGGCGACAACGACGGCAGGACCACGGATATAGGCGCCATCATCGAGTTGGACTGGGACGAACCGGTCGAGTTCGCGATCGACGACTCCAAGCTCCTCAGCTCCTCGTTGGCGAAGTCCTCTTCGAGCTTGGTCTAAAAAAGAGAAGCGTTGGCGAGCCGCAATAAGAATCGTACGGCCCTTGGGAGGTGGTGGCGTTTAAGTGCCCAAAAGAAACCATGCCTTACAGGTTTAGTGGAGCCATGCGGGGCCAGACACCGATAAAGCAAATCAACAGCCTGCAATAACAAAAACAGAAAACAGGTATCAACCGACACCCTCCTTGCTCGCTACGCGTCGCAGCTGACTCGTCTGGGTCGATCGATCCATGGTTGTCAGCGACGTTTTACTAGTCGTTTCTTTTACGCGGGGACGTCTCGTGACGAACCCGACACCATCCGAGACAATATTTTTCAGATTTTAGGAGAAAGTAGACGTACGCGGGCTTTGGTGCTTGTTAAACGTGGCTCGAAGGAAGGTTAAAGTGTTCTGATTGCAAGAAGGCTTGGGAATTGAATTGATTTTTGTGTTTTTTTTTTTATTATTATTACTGTGGCAATAAGAAATTAATGGTTACTACTGAAGCAAGAAGCTCCGAAGCTTCTTTATATGAAAAGGGAGAATTTTGTCAAATTTTAATTGTTGAAATAAAAAAGAAATCAATCTGTGTGTATTGAGTTGATTCATGAATAATTGGAGGCAACAAGTAATCGTGCTTTTAAGGAACATCATACGAGTAGCGACTTTCTAATTTGTCTGATATATGGGAACAAACGATAATTAACGATAATAATCAAGATCCATATAATGATACAATTGGAAATAAATTGTAAGTTAGAAAAAGAAATCTATTTATGAAACAACCCTACGAACTGGCTCAGTGACCTGTTCCTATAAACTACTTTCTAACAGCCATGCTATAGAATTCTAGAAAGAATAAATGATAAACATCTGAAAAATGCAGAGTCCCTTCAAAATACATTGAAGAAAAGCTACCTATTTTTGTTTTCAGGCATACAATTTAGTAACATCTTTCGAGGCCACTTAAAATACCACCAAAGATCGCGATATATCCAAGTTTCAGCCAAATCGAAAACATCGTCGCAAAGGGTGCGACTCGATTCTCCACGAAACGGCCCTCCTCTTAGGCTCTATTTCCTCTGTCTAATGGCGCTGGGTTTCGTCTAATTACGAGATCTACGAGAGTTGGGAGAGTCGTGGGAATCGATCGAGGAGACTCGACGACTTCGAAGCATGGCTTGACTACATTTTGACTGGCAGCAGCCACGGATCACTCTGCCACCTGTTGGTCTTTGAAATCTAATCTCTGGTAGACTGTGTCAAAATCCATTCGGTATCCGGATACTCTTTCTGGTATACGAGATGCCTCCATCGTAGACTCGACGGAAACAAGAACCAGCTACATTCGGCAATTCTTTAATGAAAATTCCACGCGACGCGCATCGTCGCATTTTATCCCTTGTGGTCGATTCTCAGGATACACAGGGTAGCTTTTACAAGAGATTGTTTCAAATTACCCAATGGAGGGTTTGATCAACCCCCTACTGTAAAATTGAACCCCTTAAGGGGAGGTTACCGTTCATGACGATAAAAAATTAGATTTTTTTTTTACATAATTTCCATCCTTAAAGTGTTCAGAACACATAGATAAGAGAATATTTTCATATCTAAGGTATTTTAAAATTTGTAGCGCAAGCTAGGAAACAGGTAGCTGTTTTTTTTTTATATAGCATTCTTTAATTGCATTCTTGAATTCAAAAATTCAATTTGCGGGGACCATCACGAAGCGATTTTTGTTAAAAATTGATTTACACATTTTTTTGAGTTCATTGAAGAAAAAAACAACAGAAAAATTCGTTTTTCTTTTCAAACGACTCATTTTTTTATCCAAAGGATTTTTAGAAGATGAAATACGGTAAGGCTCCCTCCAATTTATTCTACTTTAACAATTCGAAATCCGTTTTTGATTCAGATAAACCATCAAGGCTGTGAAGCGCACCCGCGCAAAGCAAACGACGCCGTGCATTTATTTATTTGATCTGAGCTGGAACCGCCATTTTAGACTCTTTTTTCATAACAAAAATTGAAATTTAACTTCCAATTATAAAAGAATATATTACTTCGAAACCTATATCCGAAAGTATTTATTTTATATTAAAAAAAAATTCCAGAACTTTACGCACGTTTCATACATCTCGACGGTAACCTCTCCTTAATTAAATATCGGTCAAAAATCATTTCTATAAATTTCCTTGGTGTAATTTGTACAATTCAAGAACACGTTTCAAAAATTCTAGAGAAACTCGTCGTTCCAGAAAATTGTTTCAAATGTCCAACAACCATGGAGAGTTTGATTGACCCTCTACTGCCAATATTTAACTCCTTAATTAAGAGCCAGTAAAAGATCATTTCCACAAATTTTCTTGATGTTTGATCATCCAATTTGTACCAGAGGTCTTCCGAGAGACATCTTACAGCCCCGTGTACTCGGTCACTTATGCTTTACCTCCGATACAACAATGAATCCATAAATATATAAATCCATGTAACCAAGGAATTTCTTTTCTTCTGCTTTTTTTTTAGAGTGAAATATAATAGAGGGTTAATAATAATGTCCACCCGACGAAACGCGTCTGAAATTGTCGTGAAACGTATTTGCATTCGATGGTTGCTTACACGACCAAAATCAATTTTTATTATCATTCAGAAATGCACAACTACCATTTCGTCCAGATATTCCACTGGGAGCGTATCGATATTTCGAGCAAATGAACCGTAATACCGAGCGAAATCCGATAATTTTGAGTAAATAACGTTGAGTAATGAAAGCTTTGCGAATCGACGAGCGGAATGAATACCAGCAGCGAAATAAATAGCGAACGTCTACAAAAGAACGAAGTGAAATTATTTCGGCAATCGAATTATTTTATCAATAATTCACGTCGTAATTCGCAACTGGAGATTGCCTGCAGACCAAAGTTTCAATTGTACGCACTAACTATCGTATTACCATGCATATCACCTCACATGATCGTTGTCACGATATGTACATTACTATAAAAAAAAGAGAAGAAAAAACACACACAAGAAAGGAAACTACGAAAGAGATCTAAGTATCGTCTAATCGTCGCGGTACGTTTCATCTTGAAGAGCGAAAGAGAGATCCTGGACCGAAACAGAAGGAAAGAAAAGATGGAAAAACTTTCATTTCCTTTTCTGGGGCGCGGAAAGCTGCGCGCCCGATTCGCAAGAAAATGGTTCGCCATCGAGCCCGTCTACAGAGTCGTCGAATACAGTGGTAATTAACCCTCTAGCTGCAGGAATAAATACTATGAAGACAAATTTTGAAAAAAAAAAAAAATATCGAATTCGACGTTTTGCATCGTCTACACTAATATGTTGTAATGTTTTTCAGAGAAGAGGGTGTTTTCGTGTCTAAAAAAGGAACGGAAAAAAATTGCTCACGACGGAAAATGTGAATAACACCTATTTCTATTAATATACAAATTATCAAAGTGAACAATTGCACAGTTGCATTTTTATAATTCTAACTAATACTGCGATAATTATCCTTTCCCTGAGGGAAAATTGTTCATAACGAAATATACGAATAACACCCATTTCTGTTGATATATGTTATCCAAGTCAATATTTACACAAGCATATCTTTTTTATAATTTTTCAAAATTCTAACTAATATTCCAATAATTGTAATAGGAAATCCTTCACTTGCTCCATTTTTTCTCTGATCGCTTGTGGAACCCTTTTGTAAGAGTTAAAATTGTCGTGAATTATTCATGAGCATAAATAGAATATACTTTGTCAGTATTAAACTCTCAAAAGCAGTCCAACGCGTTAGCGAGGCTCCCGCAGCGGTCCATATTCAGCGACTGATGCAAAACTTCAAACTCGATTTTCAGAAACTCTACAGTTACGCGCCAAATTCGACCTAAATCGGTGACCCGCAGGTGATGTCGTCCCCTAGTTGGGTCGGCCCGCAGCGAAAGGGTGGATAGAGACAGGAACGAAAAAAAAAAAAAAACACCGAGAGAAAATTCGCGAAACAAGAGATCACATCTAACGAGAGGGGCTCCCTGTGGTGTAACTCTAATTTTTTAACGAGCTCATAGCGTTCGAAATACTGAAGCCAACGGTACGTATGGTACAGAGAGTGGTATTAAAGTTTTGCTTATCTCTTCAAGTATGGCTCTGGCTTATATCGAAAACCAGATTTATTATTGGCAAGGTGCCTGCAATATTCTTTTTGGCACAGCTTGTAAACTCGTTCGTAATTTTTTCCTAGACAGAATTTTTACCGATATTAACATTATTTGCTGTTTTAGATTCTTCATTGAGGTCCTTACATTCCATTCGAATTATAATATCGACTGGTTTGTCAATATTTTATTCAACTTAGGATCTTGCAATACTGATAAATACACGTGAAATTATATACGAAGCTAAAATTGTGCTACAATTTGAAGCTTAATAACGTAACATTTGCAATGGTATTTATTTTTCTAACACCATTAAAATTCACGAATCCTATCCGGATTTATTTTCTTTAACGCCTGATCTTCATATCGCGCCACTATTAAATTAATTAAATACGAGTCCCTTAGTGATTTATAAAATTAATTGGCGATCAACGCGTTAATCGTACCATCGATATCGATCACAAAACGACTAAAAACAAAAAATCGCAGATACCACGAGCACCTAACGGATGTCTCGGTATTTTAATCAGAGAAATTCATATAAATATCTGCTCTATTTAACCTTACTCCCGAGTTGCATTAATCACGACCTGAGCTATAATGATCGTACTGTTTATACACAGGGTTCGATAACTTTTTGTTTTCTTCAATGAGAAGATTACCGGGTCAATCCCGTGTCAATTTCTTGAGCAATCAACTACGTGAATGATTGGAAGATGCTCGAGGTCCCAGGCTCCAGTAATGGAGCGCTTACCTTCGCAAGAAGTGGTCTAAGTGGGTTAGGCCATGAATTAGATAGCTGATTTCACTGTAAGCATTCCCTGACCTTATATGCATCCCTCATTCAGACTACTTTTAATTGCGCATATTTTAAAGTTTCTCAGAAGTTGTCTAAATTAAAGCAGACATCAGAATCGATGATACTTTCATATCAACATGTACAAAATTTATATATATTTAGTTTCTATTAGTGGGATGCATTCCTTTTAAACTCCATCAGGATTTTTAAACTCGCAGTTCTATATCCAAGATAAACAGAGGGAATCTTTCTCATTTAACCCACAATTATCAATATATTATAAATATAAAATCTTTTTTCAGGATTAATTCCTCGTGAAAAAACAAACCGAGAAGTCCTTTACCGTTTTCCAATGCAAAGCTTCCTTACCCAGATACGAGCGATTAAATAGTACCCAGGCGACTCCCGCGCGCGCCATGTTTATCCGAATCAGCTGATCGCGCGGCAGCGCTTGCAAGTGAAACCCAACGCGTAGCAACTTCAACTCTCCATATCTCGCTAACCAAAGCCCCGATTTCAAAACGGTAAAATACTTTTCGGTCCATTTTATCGCAAAGAATTGATCCTCCAAATAGTATCCACTCTTTTCGAAAACACTCTACATATACCAACGTCTCCAGTATTCCAAACTCGTTCCTAACAAGTTAGAGCTACCCCCAGGTACCTCTCCTCGTGTGTATACACTTGCGGACTCCTACCAAGGATGGAACAGAGACAGAAGTAAGAGAACGTGACGTTGGTCCTTACCTTTGGCAGTGGATACGTGTCTGGCAGCGACAGAACGGGCGGCGAGCTGGGCGCTTCCGTTTCGACGGTCAAGGCGGGGGTGTTGGGTGTCAGAGGGTTCGTCGCGGACGATACGGTGACGGTGCCCGTTACGGTCACCTTCGTCGGCCTGATCGGGATCTCTTTCGAGGCCCTGTGGTCCGCGAGGAGCTTGTCGAAGGTTTTGCTCCGACCGAGGACCGTCCGTCGCAGCGAGACCGTGTGCGCCTTGCAGGTGAGCGACCTGGTGCAAGGTTTCCCGGTCTCGTCGTTCCAGACCCCGCAGTGCCGATCCGGATCGTATTCCCGATCCTTGAGCAACGATCGGTCCGTTTTGAGCCTCTTCCGGCGAGGCTGGCAACCCGTCGTCCCTGGGCTCTTCACGGGACTGGAGGTAACCGCGGTTCCAGACGTGTTCGCGGTCTGAACCGGTGGCAACGACTCGAGGGGCGATCGGGGCGACGTGACGATCGGTAAGGACGTCGTCGACAAGCTCGTCGGGACTGTGGGCTGGTCCGCGGTGCGTTTCACGCTCGTGTGATTGATCTTGGTGACGCTAGTCGGGATCTGCGGCGACGACTGCGCCTTTTTCAATTTCGACACTTTGCAATAGGGCGTTTTCACGGGTGGCTTTACGATCGGGGTAGAGGGAGGTGGAAAATTGACCGTGCCGGAAGGATGACGACTTTCTGCGACAAAATACACGAGCAATGTTTACAATTGGTAGCCTGTGTGGTTGGGTCGGACTGGAAGGGGAAGACTGGTTGTTTTTGTATATATTTGTTTTATAGGTAATCCCTCTGTAACCCAGGTTGTGTTTGAATTTTGGAGGAGAAGTTTAAGATGATAATATATTGATGAAGATTTCGTAATGGGATTCAAATCACAATTAGTACGCATTGATACAGATTGATTATGGAGGTAACGTGACTCTGAAGTCACGAAGAGTTACAGAGGATTAACGATACTCTTGAAGTGTGTTAAAGAGGGAAGCTATCCGACAAAGAGACCACAGAAATAGATATTACTCACCCAACTTCGAATAAATTTTCATTTGGCAGGCTTCTAATAATTATATTTAAAAAAGTAAGGGTGAGCTACTCTTATGACTTCCTCGATATACTCGTACATCTCCCTTTAACATACTTCAAGATCATCGACATCAACGAGGTCGTTAACATCGTAAATAACCATTGAAAAATCTACCATTTGCATTGAATTGCCTTCGCATTGAATTCTTTTAAATAAATCAATAAATTATAAACAAATTTTGCTTTCGTTAATTCAATTCTTTCGAAAATTGATATGCACCATATTTCATAAATAAAATCGCGTATGCGTATCTCGGAATATTGAGAATTGAATATAGTATTCAAAAGTGATAATGAACAAATTGTACAGTAAAACCTCAATTCAGAGAACAGATTTAGAAGATGGAATGACCACTAGATCTTCCTAATCTTCCATAAAAATCCTATACGTAATAGTCTACTTAAACTAAAAGACTTTCAAGAAATAAATTTAATAATATAGTACTTTTAAGTAACACATTATACATGTTTAAGCACAATATGGTTTCTGTTTACATTGACTGTTTACATCTAAGAAATCATTTGATTCGTCATTTTTCATATTAGTTTAAATATATACATATATTGTCAAGGCATTAACAATTTGATAATAACACGAGAAACGAATAGTTATACTTTTGAATAATACCGACACATGACCGTCGAATTTTGTTTATTAAATTGAGGTTTTATGGTAATAGTTTTACAACAACAATGCATGCATGCATTAGGAATTGTGTAACTTTATTCTCTGGATGATTCATTATTGTATGCATGAAATAAAAATTAATTCTTCAAATGAATAATTGAGAAACCCTTATGCACATAGAGTAAGCTGATTCTAATTTAATAAGTACACACTAATGCTAAGAAAGAGAATATTATGAGAAAGTGACATACCCATATGTTGAATAAGAGCTTGTGGTTTGACTATGGCGTGGCAAGTTTCGCACACTACCGTATAAAAGTTGTCCCTCTCGGGACAAAATCCATATAGGTCAATGTCTGTAACAGAAATTCTCTTGTGAGAAAAGAATCACCAATGTTACATGATAAAGAGAATTGCATAGGTCCAAAATTAAATGAAAATATTACAAATTACAACACATGAAATACTATTTACCTTCAGCTGCAAGACGCGTAACTGAACTAGAAAGTTGACCTTCTGTTTCTTCATCACCTGAAACAAACCAAATCCTTTTATGTAGCAAATAATATAGTAACTGTTTACTTAATAGTAATGTATCCCAATAGTAATTACTTAGTACTTAACAAACAGTAACAGAGAGTACGTAACAATTTACAGCTAACATATTTCCAAGACAAATATTTAGAACAAGAAGAATAAAAAGCTATCATAACTGATCTTACACTTCAACATAAAGCTGAAGTTTGTTGCATTATACTTGTAATTACTATCTGACCAAAGATTACATCAAATCCTACATTAATATCAGTCTCTAACTCTAACATCTTCCCTTCAAAATATTATTCTTATACATCTCTATTGGTTTCAAAAATAGAATGAGAAATAAAAGAACACAAACTTCTGGGTAAACAGCTTTTATTATGGTTACATATTGTACATGCACAATCTTCCAACAGAGTCTTGTACGAGAGGAAAGAGAAAGATAACAGATACGAATGTTTTAAAAAATAACAATTATTTCTTGCTCAAATATGTAGTCATCGATAACATTGTGTAAGGAAAATTAATTATTAGATTTTTCAGAATAATATTTTCATTTCCATTTGTCAGCAAACTAAAATATTATGACAACCTGATGTTTTCTTTCATAACTGTGGTTTGAAAATAATAAATATATGTAATTAAAAATATTTGTAGTACAAGAAATCCATTTTTTCAATGCACTCTATATTTTTATATTCTACTTCAAATTATACATTTCCATTATTCTCACACTAAAGTTTCCTACACAAAGATGGGCAGAGGTCTCATCTAAATATAAAATTCAAACACAAACTACTGTTCTACATTATTAAATGAAAGATAAACATCATTTTGAAGAGCAGAATAACTCATTAAAATCGAATAAAAATTTAATAAACATCTCAATTTAATTACAATACATTGGCAACATTCTTATAAAAGTTTGCCTCTGTTTTGGAAGGGGCCCCGAAAAATTGCTGGACGAAACGTGACGTTATAAGATTTCAGTACATTGATAAATGAAAACAGTGTATTCCTCTGGAAAGTCCACAAATTAATCATCCTATACGTTTAATAATCAGAGCAGAAGTATCTCAGAGTACGTTCAATCGGTAATGATTTAACGAGCTCCTAAAAACGAACCACGCTACACGGCTAAACGCTACCATTCGACGCTCCGTGTATTTCACGGTACGGTATTCGTTACGAATTACATAATTGTCAGGGAAAATGATCGCGAAAACGCGCTCGGTGTCCCGACGAAATGTCAAAAACGCGATGCACGCGGTCGGGCGATCGTTGGGCGACGATTTTTTAAATAAATGCGTGCGAGGGGGGCCCCTAACGTGATGCCCGTGCGTCAAGTCGACGGACAAAGGAGCATCGAAGTTGAGGTTAGGTACACGGGAGCTGGGACGCTCGTCGTTGTCGCGTTTCCGTGCAGCGACAGCGAACGAACGAACGAGCTTTTTCGATGTGAATCAGCGCACTTACTCAACGGCTTGTCTCGTCCGATTCTTTCTATCCAGCTGGACCAGGGCTGGCCGTGAAAGAATGTTGGACTGTCACTTCCCGACATTGCCAGTGGCGCTCGCGTTGTGAATGAAACACGATGCGAATTCTCGTGTTGTATATAGCGAGGCGAAAGTGTTTGGGCCGCGTGGACTGTCAGGTACGGCGGCGGGTCGCGTGCAGTCTGCCTTTCCTTCGACACGTCGATACCTCGAATACATTGAGCTCGCAATAGATACGTGATTATTCCCTGTTGTGAATGGGGAAAGAGCTTATCGAACGCGGATCCCGTCTGGCATGCCTCTGTCGGGAAACATCTTTCACGGACACCGGGAGATTCTCTGTAGTGCCTCTTTCTCGTTTGTACGCCCGAGTACGAATAACACGCTTCGGCGTACGGCACGCACGTACGGTTATTACTGGAGATTCCTGCGACTACATTGGACGATTTCTCGTGACGTCACCAATCTACAGTCGACTTACCCGTGCGCAACTTGCGCGGCGATCCAATCAGGCGTCGCGGATTTCTGCCCCCCTGCCGACCCGTCTTCGCGTCTTATTGGCGATCGCGCGTCGCTCAGCAGGTGGATTCAAAATTTGAAATTTGATTTCGTCGAGCACGCCCGAAACTTGCTCCACACGAATAATTCGTCCATAAATTAAACTTTTGCAATCAGGAGAAAACAATCTTTGTTTATGTTAGATTTCGTGGAAATCTTGAAGCATTAATAAAGATATCAATCCATGAATAAGTCCTGAAACTCTTCGCGTGTTCTTTTAGAAAACGTAAAATGTTCTGACTGGGAACAATCGCGAATAATGAAAGAAAAATAAAACACATATCACCTGTAACTTGTTCTATAAAAATGGCAATTTCATTCATAAAATGGAATTACATTTCACGTTGACATTATAAAAACTGACACATAGCGAACGACCTACGGGTGGTTTTATTCCTCATATGATATTGGAAAAAAATTCTCTCTCTCTCTCTCTCTGTTGGTCGCTTATTTTTCTCCCTGCGCTTTATACTCCATTAAAAAATAAAAAAAAAACAACACCAATAGGTCCTGCGTCCTACAAGCTACCTAATTCATGCAAACACACTGGGGATACATACTTTTGTAAAAAGTATCATATATTTTTTCACAGTTATCTTATGTCATAGGACGTTAATCCTGTGTCGATACAGTAGATCTCATCGATACGGTCGCATCTTGCGAAAGTATGGAATGTGACTAGCAGAAGGAAGACGGCGTTGCAGTCGTCTAGCATTGAATTTGTAACGGGGAAAAAAATGAACGATTTATCATTGTATGCTAATATCCCCTAAAGTACGATCTCGCCTGGGGCTCTACTTGAGCAGCTTGGGGTTTGTGCCTCGTGTCACCGCGGTGTTCCTGGATCGCTTGCCAGTTGAGGAACCAGAAAGGTTGCTTCTCCTTTGGCCAGGTCTTTATTCGGTTTATCAAATCGATATCACCCATTGCGTCCACTGGCAAGTCGATCGGAATCGTCGACGTGGGCATGGCGGTGGTCGTCACGGAAGTGCTATCGTTTTCACCCAGTCGATTCGCTAGCGTTTCGGCGACTGTTGTCGTTCGTTCGTCGAGATATTGGGGAAGAACCTGAGGATAGCGATTGGGACTCCCCGCGTAAGGTGGCCTCTGAGACTGCACCAGGCAGAAGATGGCGAACAAAACTGCGACGTACTTGATCTGCAAGGTTAAATCACGATCGATTCGGTTGATGGAACGATTAAAAGTCATTATTCACGGTTACGATACTTTTTAGAATTAAAAATTTGAATTAAAAGAATTAAAAACTCAAAACTTGATGGAATAATTAAAAGCCATTATTCACGGTTTCGATACTTTTTAGAATTAAAAAT
>NC_071978.1:22782751-22787102 GCF_026283585.1 Hylaeus volcanicus | reverse complement strand
ATGATTAAAAGCCATTATTCACGGTTACGATACTTTTTAGAATTAAAGAGTATGTAGTATTAAAGGGAGGCTGCTTGAGCTTGATTTATTAAAGTGATTAGTTGTTGATTCATCTATTGCACTGGCAAAATGAGACAGCATATTTGTATGGCAAAATTTACAGATAAAAATTGATTTATGTGTATTAGATCGAAGAAAATATAAATTCTTCAAGAGGTTAACGTCGATTACCCTCTGGCGGTATTTACTGTAAATTCAGGTGCCTGGTCTTCAGTACACATTGTTAGTAATTTTCAATGAAGTTGTACATAAACCGCAACTATTTAAATGATACCTAATAGTAACTCAAGCAACGAACAAAGGCTATTTATAAAGAACTGCGGGAGCTCGGTTAAAAAATATGATGCCATTGATGCGAGAACCGGTTTTTAATCGAAAATACATTGACTCCCTCCGTATAGATATCTTCTTTCGCATACTCTTGCCTACATCGTGCATGCAAAGAGTATCCGCAAAATGTATAGTGAAGACAGCAGTGCTTACGCTATTCCACAATGAATTTAAATGGATAACTAATATATTATTATAAAAAATTGACTTTTAGTCCCTGACTTTAAGTATCCCCTTGAAATCTAAGTTGTTTAATCCGAAATATTTGATTCGTAAACATAGAAGTCACTCACCATGATGTTTTGATAATAAGATAAAGTCTCACAGGGTTTCGTATATGTTATTTTCACGCAGAACCACGATCGCTCGAATTCAGGGTTCGCAACCAATCTGTTCGAGACGATGGGTGCCCCTTGTATATAAATCTGCCGATCGGTTATCCCCACCCTGAGCCAAACGAGTCATGAGTCGATGGGAAATCGCCGCAACTTCCCGTTCTCGATTCCTCGGATACGCGCATAAGCATCTTTCAAGACGCGAAACTTGTATCGGGGAGAAAACGCGATGAACATCATCACCCAGTGGCGTAATATCCTACATCCAAACGAGACATCTGCCCGGGGGCCCCGATTAAAAGGGGAACCACCTAAAATCGATGCTTTCAAAGACTCGCCCGTATCATTCGTGCACGATGTAGGCAAGAGTGAAATTGCACACGATGGTTACGAATTAAATTACTAAATTTAAATAAAGAAAAATCAATACTATTTAACGAACTTGAATAAAACTGACTATCTGCGTTTTTAATTTTGTAGGAGGTTTTCTTTGTAGATGTTTCGTGAAACTTCGGTATAAATGAAGTTGAATATAATATTAGCGAGAATTTAATTAAGGAGCTTTAATAAAACTAACCACCCGATGGATAAGATTTGCAATAAAAAGCATTTTTTCAGAACCTCAGTACAAATAAAATTGAATCTAAAAATATCATGTACTCGTTTCATTCGGTAAATTAAATTTTGCCTTGGGGCCTCGTGAAGCTATATTGCACCACTGTCGCCATCGACACATTTCCCACGAAATCAACACTAATTTCTCCTCGTATCGATAAACTTCTCTTTTAAATTTTCACCAGCGATACCACTTGAACCATCAAGCTGTCTTGGCCTCGAAAGCAAAGCATCTTTAAACAAGCATCTCAGAATAAAGACACGGAAAGGTGTTACGTATGTGTGTCACTCTTAATTACCCAGCAAGATAATAAGCGACGTCAGAAGTGAAGAATCCTGTAGTTTCTTAAATACAATGGAGTTCATTTGAACTGCTGTAAGCTACATACATTTGAGGTTATGAGATTCTAATTATACAGAATTAATACTGAACTTAATCAATCTGCACTTCAAGCCAAACAAAAGATAAAGTCTTCTTGAAGTTCCTTCGCACGAGCATAGTCCACGGCCTTGATACGGTGCATGAGAACTTGGGGAACGACTATCCAATTTTCATGGAATACAATTGAATCGTCGCACGGATAAATCGTCTTTACATGCATGCAGCGCGAGACGGTAAAATCGCAGAACGTTAGTTTAGACAGAGAAGGAGACGTTGGAATTTTTTATTTACAACTGCAAACAAAACCAGTTAAGCGCGCAAGGTTAGCCACGATGTTCCGCCAGCTAATGTTTACTTTTCCTGAAAATTTTCCGATCGATAAGGCACTCCCATTACCGTTTCAGCTTAATATAAAATATGATTGGAATCGTGGGGTTTTCAGGAACACGATATCTTTCATTTTTATTTATAAGATCATTGCACCTACTGGATTTAAATGGCTTGTATTTTATATTATTTGAACAACTCATTTTGCTTTGTACTTTTTCCCTCTTGGATATATTTATGTTACTATAATGTGGAGCACAAAATCGAGTTCCTGCGCTCGCGTTGGACACTTTCCTGTTCCTTGGCCATAAGAGTCGTCTCTGGATAAAAAAACAAACGTTAAAAACTGGTTATCATTTTTGCTGCCAGGGTCAGGAACGCATCACGGAACCTGCACGTGGGCCAAGGCAAAATTAAATTTGAAGATTCCATTTCAAAAACCAAACCAGAGCTCACTTCAGCCAAGGAACAAAACATATAATAAACAGCAGGGCCTAACAAAAGGAAATCTCTAATATAATTTTCAATTCTCTACTGCTAGAAATTCACAATAAATTATTTTCTCACGAAAATTAATACTAGTCCCCTTTCAATTGCTTCGAGAACTGAAATTTCTTCAGCCAAGGAACAAAACATACAATAAACAGCAGGGCCTAATAAAAGGAAATCTCTAATATAATTTTCAATTCTCTACTGCTAGAAATTCACAATAAATTATTTTCTCACGAAAATTAATACTAGTCCCCCTTCAATTGCTTCGAGAACAGAAATTTTAATCTCTTGAGATATGCGTACATCCACATTCCTGTTTCAAAATGTTATCCCTAACGTAGTCCAACTATTTCTAATATTAAGTTTTTCCAGCAGAGAAATTTACTCTACACTGCATGTATATTCACACTGTTGACAACGAAAGTTTGCAATATCGATCTTGGAGGTCCCCCTTTCGATCAGGGGCTTACCCAAGCAGATGTCTTTTTTGTTTATGGGATAACAGCAGCACTGGTCAGGGTCACATCTACAATTCTCTTATCCCATGGCCGAGGTCGCTGAGATCCTGCAGAAACGATGCTACCCGGGGTTTTTCCCAATCCGCTTTGAACACCAGGACTCAAGACAGAGTTCACTCTCGAATAGCAATAAGCTATTCATTCATTCCCGCTATGGTGACGATGCGAGGTTTGTTAACGCAATTAAATTTTCTTTGTTTACCTTTCGCATAAAAGAATGCGTCACAACGCTTACGTTTCGCGATCGACGACTTACGAATCCCATTCTAGTCGAAATGTTCGTTAAGAAATGTGTTTCTACTTGGTGAACGGATTACGTCATGGGAATTACGTGGGTATTACTGTAAAGGATTATGGTCGTTGTATTTTTTCTGATCTTTGACGTGCAGAGATGCACTTATAAGATACGATCTTAGTTCACACTGGTTCACGATCGTATTTCCCAATAACTCGAATCGTTTCGTGAGTTACCAATTACTTGTATGCACGCTCAAGTATGTATTTACAACGTACAATACAGTAATTACATCGCAAATGATGCAGAGGCTGAGTTACGAAGATAAACGTTCATTTTTTCTGGTAATCTATTTACGTTATTTTGTGATATACACAAAAATAAGGAAGAAACACGGATTGAAAATGTATTCGGACGAAGTACGCACGCAACGAGAATAATCTAAGTACAACGTAGAAACTTGGTGTAAGTCCCTGGAGCTGCTATCTATGTAACAAACGTAAAAGTGCGTTACTACGTTACTACACTAACCGACATCGACAGTAGATCGACAATTTTTAGTTGCAGTTTCGAATCACAAGATGGCTACACTTTCTTCTGACCAGAAAAATCCTTGTTCGACCGTGCAGCTATCCTACTCCTAGTTTTCAGAAAATAGCAATTTTCTATACCTTGGAATATTTTTTTCTTTACGAATTATCAAAGTGTAAACATTGGAATTGCGACTTGATTATGAGAATATCGGTATCTGTACAATCGCTACACCATTCTGTAGGTTTTAATAAATATTGATCATCGTAGAATTGATTGGTACAGTATTTTGAAAAATTTAGGGTAACTCAAGGGTTGTAAGGGAATAGAGTGGTCAGAAAAATATAGTTATTTCTATGGAGGCTACAAACAATGCATCTCTAGCAAACAAATAGGTGCAATAATAGAAGTTCGGATGTAACGGTGTGATAAGAAAATATTTCTCAACTTTTCGTGTTCGGAAATATTACTTTCGCGGCAAAGCATTGGAATAATAACCTAAAACTTCAGAATGTATTAAATATGT
>NC_071978.1:22759460-22782741 GCF_026283585.1 Hylaeus volcanicus | reverse complement strand
ACAATTACGATTCGGAATAAGTATTCATTCGAGACATTAATCGTGAGAAATTTTTCTATATTTTAGTATCTATTTATCGGACCAAGTAAATATTAATTTCTGACAATAGTTAAATTAATTATTAACAATACTTGTTTAGGAAACGATCGAGAATATGATTTTCCTATAGTATTAATAATAGGGAATATTATTCCAAGTAATTGCTTGGCATAAGCAGACTAGGAAATCGAAGGAGCTTCGTTTCCTTTTGTTTCCTTCTTTTCGTACTTATTGTTAGTTTCTAAGATTGTAACTGGAGATGGAAGGAACTTTGTTTCCTTCGATAGAAGGATAGAACGATCCTTCGTCTCGAGTAATAGCGAGCTAATGGCTGCGAACTTGTAATAAGATCTTTAGATTTAAATTAGCAGTATATCTACTACTAAATATTTATTCCAAAGCGAGAATTCTCCTCTCATCCTCTCTTGCTCTTCCTTTACAGAACAGCCACTACATTTCAGCGTTCGGTGTCGCCATCTGTATCATCATTCTGTACTCTCTGTACGCTGGACCAACTTTCATACTTGTTTGAATGGAACTAAATACATAGCTCTGGAATAACGGAGCCTTCTTCAAACATATTATAAATACATAAGATTTTTAACAAAGCCACACTTAATTATGCACACACTCGCGACAATATATTTTTGAGAAGAAGAATATTCAAAAAATGAACATCGTGTAATTTAAGTAGTAGTCGATTATCGCAGCAGCAGTCGACGTCATCTAAATCATTGTTGCAAACGAGATCATTGCGGTTGATCAACGCGATAATGACAAAATTACTCTCTCCGCTTTACGAGATAAATGTCACTTTCAAGGTCCTCAGCCAATGATGCCCCTTGATTATGCTCCACCCACCCGTTTTTCCTTTTTCTTCAAACGAATGATTCAGTGTTCCGTGGTATCCTCAGTAAGTCTACGCATTCGCGAAGAAAATGCACGATGAGCATAAACCACATATGATTAGAGGAATGGTGAGTCTATCTGTGCCCATTTTCTCCACATGCTTTCCTTTACCAAAGTAACGATTATGACGTCTTAAAATGCTTTGTCAACCCGTTCGCTTTAGAACATCATATAGATTCTGTATACTTATGTAAAAGATATTTAAAGAACAAGTTTCAAAACTTGTTGAAATTAAAAAATTTCTTCAATTTATAAATACAGCGCATTTTATTATTTCGCAATGTTGAAATTCAGCATTCCATTAATTTTCAATTAATTTATAGTCAGCGTTAAGATATTCCTACATCCTTTGTCTGTCGACGAAATTCGTCTAAATTAAAAGGCATATTTAATGGCTGCAAATAAATGTCTCATCGCGAATATGTACACGAATAAACTTAATGTATATGTAAAATAATGACAAAATTCATTTCAGAACATCATTCTTATCATTCTACTTAGGTAAATTTCTTCGACAGACATAGAAGGTACGAATACTCGCGGAGGCTGACTGTATATCCAAAACCTCGAGTATCTAAGACTTCCTTCAAGTGAACCCATTCAGGTAACTCACGTGATTCACACGATGTCGCATGAATTTAATCGCGTAAATTAATTCTTCGCACCTATATTTAAATTTCCTTTAAAAAATCGAAGGCTCCGCCCCTAGAAGCATCAAGCTATTGGATTATGGGATTGCTTAAGAGAAGAAATTCTCAGTCTGTAAATCTTTATATTTTATCCTTTATTGCTTGGACGCGGAAGGATGACTTTTCGTCTCAAGATTCAAACAAAGAGTGAAGATATGAAAAATATGGTTTGGATCTGCCACATGTTTTTCACACTGCCGTCTTGTACACAAATACTGCCAGAGGCCCAACTACGAAGGCAGCAGAAATGAAACTTCCCCTTATGAGAGACGCAGTGTCCCTCAACTCTAGATTTATTTTTGTTACACGTTTATTTCATAATAAACCAACACAAGCTACCTCAAAATATAACTTATCGTTCTCCCTAGAAAAATTACTCGACAAAAAGTTTCAGGGTACTATCACTCAGGGACAGACGCACAATAAATGAAATTGTTTTTACTCGGAAGCTTCTTACTAATATAATTGATTGTCCACCTCTTCTTGGACTTGTACCCTTTCACATTCCTTCCAGGACCACTAGATCCTCGTATCTTTTTCACCAATACGTTTCCTCGTCTAGATACTGTCACCTCGATACTGTTGTCCGTTCCTGTGCTACAGTTAATTGCTTTAGTTCAGACAGCGATATGTTTATTGACTCTATCGACTCTACTAAACATAGGCTATATAACCTTTTTATCGGCAACTCTGTTATTCATCGGCGATAACTTTGTTATGATTGTTTGCTTGTTTGTAAATTTGTATTTGTCTTGACATCTGTCAACTGTGATGTCTGTAATTGCTAAACTGTATTAATTTCATAAAGGGCTATGCCTGTATATATTGAAATAAATAAATATATAAATAAATGTAGGCGCCAGTTGACGAATGGAGAAAATAGTTCAATTTAAGATATATGTATTTATATAGAGATTAATAGCACAGAAATAAAACAAAATAAACTTCTTAATTGTTCACGAAATGCGCAAAGGAGTATCGAAATCGCAACGGCACACAGTCCTTAGTGGCCAAAACAAAGCAAAAACAAAAACACTTGTCGCTACGACAGTCCTTCGTCGTACTGCTTCGTATCCAATGCTCATCCATATTCGTGATCACTTTTACAAAATATTCTCCGGTAGATGGCAATATATATATATACAGTATACCTGTTCACCATTTCTGGTGCCTAAATAAATAAATAAATAAATAAAAATGATAGTTTGCAGCAGCTATTCAGAAGTCTCGCAAAAATATGGTACGACCTGTTGCGCCATCGTAGCCTGCTAGCTTTCCTACAAGACCATCTCCCCTAAACGGTCTCCAACAGTGCATTCGCCTGCACGCAACGAGCACGCATACAAGAGCTGCACGTCGTCTAACCACCGAAAGCAATGGCTGATGACAGCAATTCATTCGTAGAAATTAGTGTTGCTGACTGTGAGAACACGATTAGATCGCGCCCCACCGCAGCCCCGGGCGGCTAGTACCACGAGCGTATAAAAGCCCAGCCGAGCGCCGCGGGGATGACAACTTTGTTACGACTAGACCACCAAGCGACGTCATGAACTTTATTGTGGTGCCGTTTCTCCTAGGTCAGTTAGGTCCCCCTCTGATTACTCGATTAACACTTCGTGACCGGTTGTCGTCGGTGCCCGGCCAATGATTCACGAAGGACGGGTCAGGTCGGTTCGCGTAACGAGTTTTAAAACCGTTTGGACGCCGTCGATCCGCGGCTCTCTCGCCCCGTACCGTCGAAATATTCACGAGCGACCCGATTTCCAACTAAACTTATACATATATCCGTGTGTTTCAGCGATTCGACTGCCGACGAACGGGGATCGATGGCACAACGGGCCGGAGTACACGTTCAACGTCACCGTGAGCACCATCTCCGATTTGGCGACGAGAGAGGATAGCCTCGCCGGATCGAGCCTGCTCACCAGCCTCAAGTGCCGTCCCAGAGAGCCCTATAGGCTCCACTGTCGTTACGAGAACACGAAGCTGACGAAACTCGCGCCGAAGGGCATAAACGTCGAGTCAGCGATCCCGCCTGAAGACGCCATCTACGAGGACTTCTGCTTCGGGAACACGTCCTTCGAGATAAAGTTCGACGACGAGGGAATCGACCACTACAGATTCGAGAACGACGAGGTACGGATACCTCCCTATCGGAGGAACTTGTACAGGATCGTGGCCAATCAGCTGAACATCGGCTCCAAGTTTGGCGAGGTCGAGGAGATCAAGAAACTGGACAACACGACCGTGGGGGAGTGCACCGTCGATTACAAAATCACCAAGTCCAAGCTGGACAAACAATCCGCGGATGCCGAGTTCCTGTTTACGTGGCCTATTAATATGCGGATCGAGACGGCGTTGAAGATCGAGAAAGAGGTGAGGCTGGACGAGTGCATCCCTCATCCGGTTTACTTCTTCGGGCCTAGGGCGGACGACGTCGTGCCTACCGGGTCCATCGAGAAACTGGTGAGCTACCGTTTTCTTTCTTTTTTTTTTCATTGTACTCCAATTTACTTACGCAGGAGTTGGTAGGAAAAATGAACGAGGGTAGAGGGATTTGAATTTGGAGCACTTGGATCGACTGTGGGGAATCCTTTTCATTGAAGTATTTGTTGAACTGGATTGCGTATGTTTATGCATTTATGGTAAATGGGAGAATCTATGGGAACGTGCACAGATACAAAAATGTATAAAAAATCAGCAGTTGTATAGAGTCAGTGTAAGAAGTATTCGTACGGCAACCTATTTAAAATAAATGGTTCCTGTACGAATACTTATTACACTGACTGTACATACTGTACCGTTCAGAAGATAAGACATATTTCATTTAAGGGCGCAACACCCTTTGGCTTTACCATCGTCACTTTATCAAAAGAATCTAAATAAAAATTATCTTTCTATTATTCAATATAGAGTCAGTCCCGTAAGTATTCGTACCCTCTATGTCTGTTGAAGAAATTTGTCTAAATGATAAGTTCGATGTTTCCAAATACTCGTTACGAATAAATTTTTGAATTTGCTCATGTTAATATTTATAACGAACGATTTATTTGGAAACATCTAACCCATAATTGAGACAAATTTGTTTAATAGACGTAGAAGGTACGAATACTTATGAGTAGACCGCGGATCTTTGTGCATTTTGTAGGAAATTTGAATGTGCAAGAAACTAAAAATTGCAAACAATATGGAAAAAATATAAAAAAGATTGAAAGTAAAGTTCATGTTATAATATTTTCAGAATAAAATAAATTCCTATTTAGGTTTAAGTTTCGTAGGCACGTTCGCGAAGATTTTATTTTGCATAAAGATCCGCAGTCTACTTATGAGATTGACTGCATGTATAGCAAACTCCAGCAAATAGATCTTTTCGAAAAAACAATAATCTTCATTTAGCCTTCTGGAATACGGTAACGATGCGGAAGCCATTCCGCGAATATTCCTATTTAAATTAGTCATGAATGATCGAATATAAAGGCACATAATTAATTTCTCCACCCGATAGTTATATGTAATGAAATTATATATCACAATTACATTTTAAACGATCAAATAATTATAATTAAATTGTAAGTATGATACATAACGGAGTAATCTTTGCTCTACGTTTCTAGATATCGTCCCATAGCAAGGTTTTCATCACCGACACAGAGTTCACATCTGAAAGTGTGAACAACGTCAAAGTTTACGATACCAACAGAAAAATAGTAGGATTCGTGCTCGATTATGTTCGCCTCACCTTCGCCGCCGTAGATCCTGCGACGAGCGACTTCAAGGAAATATCGGACACGATAACAGCTGGCCCAATAGTGAACAAGCTACGCGATGTGTGCCTATAGTTATCCATAATCAGTATCTAACAACGATATTAAGACTAGATGTTACATAGTAAAATTGTTGCAATAAAGTATCTTGATTTCTTTGCGCCCTCCTGTCTACTCTGTCATTCTTGTGCCATCACGTCCAATTGGAGAGTTCTCCTATTTGGAACATGAATTTTTGATCATTTCGAATCATTGATTGTCTTCTGTCAAACTGGTTATAGAGAGTTTTTCAAAAGGATGCTTTTAAATTTTGTCTTTCTATACCACTCATAAGCTATATCATCTTTCACGTTTGATTACAATCATGCTTTCATTAATAATGAAAGGATCGCGTCGCAATTATGTTTAATTAGAAGACGACATCTTGAAGCACTCCTTTGAGAGACTCTCTTAAAATTCGATAACCTTTTTAATTCGTTAACTACAAAAGAAATTTCCATTCGTTTAATTTGAACGCACTTATTTGTGTTTGTTAAATAATACCGATCATTGTATCATTCGAGATGTTCGACAACGAAGGGTTGAAAGCATTATATATTCAGTAATAAATATATACACAGCTTTGAAAATAATATTGAAAGTAAGTTGGCATTCATTTTCTCCCTCGACAGTTTTCATATCGATTACCTCGCTCGATTCGTTTAAAATTTGTTTAAAATATACCGCGAGAAACGCGCCAGCGCGCGTCTCCCTGGAAGTTTCACGCGGCGAATCAATTAACAGGGAAAATTGTCTGAGGTATCGGTAATTAGTAGAACCTGCGTCTAACTTCGCTCTTCGAAACACGGATTTTGTACGATTACGCGTTTCGCTTGGAGGAGAAATGCATCGAGCCATATAATTTATCGATTTTAAATTAGTACACAAACTAGATAGGGGACGACGTTCAACTGCAACGTCCAATTAGCGAATTACTTGAGCCGAGACGCGAATCTTTGCGTGGATTATTCCTTGATTCCATTTATTAGGCATAGAAATTAATTCTGTGACTTTATATTCCATCATTTATAACTCTAGCTTAAGTAGAGATATTTATTATTTTATTACACTAAATTACCACCGAAGTTCACTAGCCAATGAACTTTGCTTGTTCTTGTTTATCCAACAGATTACAGGTGTACTTGGTAATTGTAACGATTCCAAGGGTATAATGGTAAGCAAAATTTCATTTCATGGAATGTTGGTATTTTAATGTAGCAAAGTGGTGTCTTAGTTAAACTGAATTAAGTCTTGTTTAAACTGAAGTTATAAATGAATGAATACAAAGGCACAATAATTCATTCAATTAATCTTCCTCGAAATTTCTGTTAGAAAATTCTATATTTTCTCATAATTTCTCTAAAGAAAAATTGATTTGTACCAAATGATAAACAATTCCATTCGACAGAGGTTCTCGTAAAATTGTAATATAAATAGCTCCGGTGGCAAACGACTCGATTGCCACGTAATCCTCTAAATATCCTCCTAACCGAGTTAGGAACGGAAGCAGGTATTCAGCGAATTATACGAATGTCGAAAAGTGTTAGGCTTAACGAACGGAGCTTATGCAACCATCCTGTATTTTTTTGGTTGACTTCGTAATATTTGGTTGACTTTCATAGTACCCCTAAAATAAAACCACAATATATGCATGCTATACATTATACATATACAGTATTTTTGTGCCATTCTACATACTCTTCTATAATAACATCTCCTGCATCAAATTCACCTTTTTATCCCCCAAAATAAAAGGAAAAGAGTAGCCAGTGGTTAATTCCTCTCAAAAAAGCTTTGCAAACCTCCCAACAAGATCTACAACGCTTAGTATTAAAGTCTCGAGTTCCCACCTTCGAAAAGGCTAAAACAATTCCCACGTGACCAAATTCAACTTTCATATTCCTCAAAATAAAAAAAAGAACACCTTTTGATTAATTCCCCCAAAAATGCTTCGTAAACCTTTCGATGAAAACTATAACGCTTAGTATTAAAGTCTCGCGTTCCCACCTTCGAAATTTAGGCTAAAACGATTCCCACGCGAGCGTTTCTGCGAGTGTTCCCCTAAATAGGGCACGCGGCGCTCAATAGGGTAATCCTCAGGAGCGGTTTCGATTGGGAAAGCGATTAAACATAACGGCCTCGGATTAAAAAGCAGAATTGAAACGTCAACGGATGGCACCGACGGGGATAACCGACGGTCGTTGACACGCAGAGGTAATTGGCAGCCGGTTTCGAGCATGACGTGTATAAACGGGTGACGTAGGGTCCCTTCATGACCCCGATTGGGAACCGCCGTATCAATTCTCTAAATCTGTCGTCGGGCTGTCCACACACTTTATTTTCCTACTGGAAAGAGAGAGCGGCTTCGGTAAATTGGAGCTCGCTAATCGTAAGAAGAGGTCAGTAGTGCAGTTTAGCCACGGTATAAGAGCGGCCCCAACATCGGTGACTCCGTTAAAGTAGTCGAACGTTGCACGGTGTCACCATGAACATAGTACTGCAGGTGGTACCATTTTTCCTAGGTAAGCCACACGCTCTCGGGACGAACCTGTGTATACACGCGTGTATGTGAGTGCCTTTACGCGTCCACGGTCGATTCTTAGGACAGCGTGTGTCCCGAACCGGAGCTCGAAACGAGACAGTTAACCCGTTGGGTAGTTCGTCAGAGGTAAGGGAAGTTGGTGGACGAGCAGGTCAAGAAAGTCAAAAGTACGCGCATTATCGAAGACTAGCGACCTGTGCTCTAATCGGTCTATTCAAACCTCAATCATTCAATTCTCGTACACGCGTGGACCGTCTGGCGCGTTCGCGCGCGCGCTCGCGAAAAGTAGGGTAGCTGTCCTGAGCAATCAGAGCTGATAAACGTCTTGGTTAACTTTGGACGCTTCGTTTCCTTCGGAAGCTTTATGGGGATCGTGTGTTATTCGTTTCGCAAGAGCAGGTCTTCAATTTTTCGATTCTTCTATTTTCCCAGGTAATGTATAACTTCGTTTGGAACGTGTTAGGAGTGGTCGCCTGACGATAATCAGCTGGTGAGGTTAGTAACAACCACGGTTTCGTTAGCATACAGAGGCTTTCATTAACTCCCACTTTGGAACACCAGGAAAGTGTTCCTTTTCCAATTTTTTATTCGAAAACTGTTAATAGCAGCTACTTCCAACTTTGTATACTTATTCGTAGGTATGACGAGGTGGCGTGTAATTTTTGTCAAGAGGAAATATTCATTTGTCGGGGGGAAGGATGTTGATTGAAGAACATAGGTAGATTTTTCGATATGTACTGGGGCACCAGGAAAGTGCTCGTTTTCCAATTTTTTCCTCGAAAACTCTTAATAGCAGCTACTTCAAACTTTGTGTACTTGTTCATAGGTATGTCGAGGTGGCGTGTAATTTTTGTCAAGAGGAAATATTCATTTGTCGGGAGGAAGGATGTTGATTGAAGAGCGTAGGTAGATTATTCGATACCTACTGGGACACCAGGAAAGTGTTTCTTTTTCAATTTTTTGTATTCGAAAACTGTCGATAGCAGCTACTTCCAACTTTGTGTACTTATTCATAGGTATGTCGAGGTGGCGTGTAATTTTTTTCAAGAGGAAATATTCATTTGTTGGGGAGAAAAATGTTGCTTGAAGAGCGTAGGTAGATTTTTCGATATGTACTTTAAGGAGACGAAAAGTTGGCTAGTGGGATTGGTAATGATCTCCTCTATTATATTGTAGAATTCCATAGTATAGTATGGATTGTAACATAGAATTCTACGGTACAATCTAAAAATTGATTACCAATCTAACACAGTACAGCTTTTAAACAAACTCTATTTGCTCTTGTAATGAGCCTCAATAGGCCTACGAGGGGCTCGGGTACCTCGGGTTCGCCAAACCCGTACTGCAGCTGTAATCTAGCACAGCTCTGCGGTCCCTGAGGATTAAATTCAAACCACTTAACGATTCTTACAACAGACACCCACATTCTATTTTATCTCAAGATCGCCTTTTCTTGATCACCTACTAGCCTAGTATCTCTATCTACAAATAATAAAAGAAAGCCTACGAACTACTAAATTCGTTCCATTTTCCAAGTGGAATTTTCCTACATGTAGGAATCAACTAACAATATTTCCGCCTAACTCCCTCATTTACACACCACCCCAAGATCACTTTTCCTCGATCACCTACTAGCCTAATGTCTCTAGATCCATAGATAATAAAAGAAAGCCTCCAAACTACTAAATTCATTCCATTTTCTATCAACCAACAAACAATTCTTCCAACTACTTTTCCCATTTCTAACCCACCCCAAATATCACCTCCTAGCCCAAATATCTTTCAAAAATTGCAAAGCTCGTTCCACTTTCAGCGGCACGTGTGGAGGTGGATCTCCCCTGGATGTACGGGCCCGTGTACACGTTCGAGGTTCAAGTAAACTCGACGGGGATCCCCGAGGGTGGCTACACCAGCGTTCGACTGAACATGGCGTCGAAGCTTATTTGCCAGCCGAAGAGCCACAACCACCACGTGCTCAGCTGCCATTTCAGCGACTCGAAGGCGAACAGTTTCGTCACAGAGGTCCTCGATCCAACCATACCAGGGCAACCGACGAGTCCTGTGAGCCGGCAGACAGCCTACGAGATGTACCCCGACCAATTCGAGATCAAGTTCACGGAGCAGGGTATAGACAGCCTCGTCGTCAACGAGAACATTCAACCAAGGGAACTGGACATGATTCGCGTGGTCGTCGATCAGCTAAATATCGGAGCACTGACGGATGACTACGCGGATGCATTCGAAGCGATGGAGAACTATACTCAGGGCGAATGCCAGACTATCTTCAGGATCACCAGGAACGCCATTCATCGCGAGTTGGACGAGGATCGAGAATACGTTCTGGAAACTGTCTATGGGCTGTCGGAGGATCAGTTGCTGCAGATCAGGAAGATAAGGAATCTGCATATGTGCTTGCATAATGTACCGTACTTCTTTGGTAGCGCGGATACTACCAGGCGATACAGGGATGTTATGTCCACTGCTGTGAGTATGAGTTTGAGGGGTTTTGATGCTAAAGATAGGTTGACAAGTTCTTGGGTAAATTAAATTCTAAGCTCTAGGCACAGAGTTCTAGAGAAAATTAGGTTCCAAGTTCCAGACCTAACCCAGGGTTCTAGAGAAAATTAGATTCCAAGTTCCAGACCTAATCCAGAGTTCTAGAATAAACTGAGTTCTAGAATAAACTGAGTTCCACGTTACAGACCCAAGTTCTAGAGAAGTTCTAGAGAAGTTACAGAGAAGTACCAGAGTTGCAGAGAAAACAAAAAAATATACATGTTGAATTTAGTAACCTCCTCCTTTTCGAAGTCGGTTAAAAATTATGTTCCACGGTTCAGATCTACCTTAACCTTCTTGATTAAACTCTTAGTTTCAAACCTAACCCAGAGTTCTAGAGAAAACTATGTTCCAAGCTTGAGACCCAGAGTCCTCTAGTAAACTAAGGTTTCAAGTCCCACCTTTCTCAGGTAAACCAAATTCCAAGCTTCAGACCTAACTCACAGCTCTTCTGATTGCAGAGCTCATCCGAGAGTCACATAGTGGTCACGTCCTCGGAGTTCATGACTGGTACCAGGAACGTGGTGACTATCAACAGAGTATACGAAGGAACGACCCTCTACGAGAACATAAACCTAAGGCTATACTCTGTGGAGCAAGCAAGAGACTTGCCACCAGAAGTGAAGGACCCCGAACCAACCAGTATATTCATTGGAGGATGGTCGATGGAAAACTCGTACTACGGTGGTGATTTCTCTATGATGTCCTAATCGAGCCCACGGAATTGCTTCATCCTCATCGCCATAAAAATTCAGCTATTCGCATCGACAGTGATGGCAAAGGAATCCGTGGATGGAAACGAGACTCGTGGAGATTGCTTTGGTAACACTGTTCCTGCGAATAGGGTTACAACTGTATTGTTATACGATCCTGTACATAATAAAGAGACTTTTCATTTCTATAAGAAAACGTTGTTTGGTTTGTTATTCTCTTAAAGTGGTAATAGGAACAGGTGGTAGTCATTCTGAGAGCAGGTGTTGAGTCACCAGGCGAGGTTTTGTTTTTAATTTTAATTGTTTGTGATTCGTAGCCTGGAGGCTAGTGAGACCGATAAAAGTTGATTAGAGGTAAACGTTTCTGTTTCTGTTTTCAATCTTTTATTCTACTGTTTGTTAGAGATATATTACAGCTGTTGTTTGCTATGTTTCAGGTGTTCAGGTGATGGTGATCCAATCAAGAGGATCGAAAGTGTTTCTAAGCTTGTGTAGGTTAACACTTTGCGCTCGAGGCATTTTTCTATAAAATCAAATCCGGTCCATTTTTATAATAAATTTCTGTAAAACCAAAAACTCTACTTCGAGAAGAAACATCTACGAACATTCATGACTCAATGCATTATTATTTCAATTCATAATTAACTGTATTCCAATATAAGTAAAATTGAAAGTGTACGTTCAAAAAAATCACTTTTAAATTACATATGTCGCCCTAGAGGCGCCACTCGAGCGCAAAGGGTTATTAATAAGTTACAGATAAGTACAGTTCTGTGAGAAGCTTTATAACGTCACGGATTTGTGTCTGTACCTTAGAATAAACCATGCAAGGATGGATTTTTAGAAGCTTAAGATTCTAAGTCACTTAACTAGAGTTACATTGTCCATTTCTACTCGAAATATTACATTTCTACAATTTTCGGTCAACTAACCATTGAATTATAAGCCCTTTTCCTCCTAGAGATCCTTCAGATGGAAGAAACCTGTAAACAATTTTAAATTAAGAATTAATCCAAGGAAAATCTAAACTGTCATTGAAGTATTATTACTAAGACATAAAGTGTACGTAAAACAATGATTGTAAACTCTTCGATACCCATTTAGGATCCTCTTTGCTGATAATTACAGTTATCATATTAATTACATTACGATTCATAATAGATTACACGTATCCACCCTGAGCACGTCGAATTAACTGATTGTGAGTAAAATAAAGGGAACGTAGCGAATCGATATAGTAATTTGTTTCCCCCTTGACCCTGCTGCATCCTGTCGAATTCCAAACATCATCACTCCAATTTACCTGAGATAATTGAGAATGAATTTATTCTCGATTCAACGATTTTATCGAATTTACCATTTATTTCGACTGCAGCACGATAAAAATATTATTTCCTAGGCAAATTTAAATTAAAGGCACTCTAAAAAATACCTCCCCTTTCGATACATCGTTTAATGAATTTATTGTATATTTCGCGCGCAACACGTGCAGTTTTTTTAATCGGTAAACAATGCAAGCGTCGAAATGAAATGATATCTCAAGTGTTGATTTTAATAAAATGCGTATCGCAATTTTGTTGTTAAACTGTTTTCCTCTGGCAGATGTGAGTTTTCCAGTTTATTTATTTAAAGAGTAAATGCTCCGTGCAACTAAAGCAAATCAAATGCCTCATCAAGTGATATTTCTATTTAAATTTAATCATATATTATATAATTATTATTATTATAAAAGTGTATTTAAATATGTTTACGGTACATGTGGAATTTGCGATAGAAATAGGTTAATAAAGCATCGATAGTAATAAATAAAAATTGAGAATTTTCCTATTTAACTAACAATGACATTAAACAAACGAAAATAAATTTCTCTATTTAGAATTCTTTTTTTAATTCCTCTCTTCCAAGGTTTAATGAAACAAATTCGAAGAATCGACGTTTCCACTCGAGGTGTTAGGTAAATTAGGTTAGTAAGCTCAAAAAGAAAGTTCCAAGAAGCTACTAACAAAGCTCCAAACCGATCAAAGTGATTTCGCTTGATATAATTCCAAAAATCTCCCATTTTTTCTATAGCTTGTTTAGAGCACCCTCGAACGACTATATCGGTCCCAAGCAAGTTAGAGCTTTATTGCGGCGCGCATCTGTGCTCCATTAGCGGGAAATATGTGCACCGCAACAATGCGTAGCCGCTTTTAATTTAATCACTGCGCAAGCGACATCGTGAATTTTTGGAAAGCACGGAAAATAATTAAACGTCGCCCAATTACATTCGACGAGTTAGATTACATAAATTACCAGTCATGTCGCTCGATATCAAGCTCAAACAATGCAAAGAAAAATTGAATTCATTTACCGCATTTATTTAATATACAGTCAGTGTAATAAGTAGACTGCGGATCTTTATGCATTTATAGGAAATTTTAATGTGCATGAAGCTACAAAATGCAAACAATATGCAAGAATATAGAAAAGATTGAAAGTAAAGTTCACGTTACGATATTTCCAGGATAAAATAAATTCGTATTTAGGTTCAATTGTTCTAGGCACGTTCGCGAGGACTTTATTTTGCATAAAGATCCGCAGTCTAGTAATAAGTATTCGTACAGGAACCATTTATTTTAAATTGGTTGCTATACGAACACTTCTCACAGTAACTGTATCTAATTAAATTATAACATCACCTTTAATTCATCACATGCATTCCATTAAATGTGACAGAGATATTGTATGGTTGCTCTTGGGAAATTAAAAAATAACACCTAGCTTCAGAGTGTCTATCTGTGGGCTCTAACAAAGGACGACAAAATTAAATTTATTCGCTACAATTATTTAATTCGCCACGTGCGTTCCCTTTCGTTTCAAGTAAGAAATTTTTTATTTACCTGCTTATTTGCCTTTTCATTTAATATTATTAAATAAACTACGTCCAGGTTCGGCTAGTCCTTGGTATCGAACGGCAAGAGCGTGTTGCCTGTTCTGGTTTGATCCAGTCGATTTAATTTCAACGGAGCGCGCGTGCTGAAATCTTTCAGACTATGGAAAATGATATTAGGCGTGCGAAGCGATACGGAAGATGTCTGGAGGAACCACGATACGCACGGAAGCGGTCGTTAATGAAATTGTTTTCAAGGAGACGGTAATGAATCAAGTTCTCTGTCGTATAAAGAGGAGACAGATGGAACGGTGTCGCATCAGTCGTATCAGTAGAACACGTCGGATATGCTGGCGATCATTCTACCGTTCTTCCTGGGTAAGTATGCCTGACGTTCGTCTAATCAGTTCTCCTATCTTCGTTTCTACAATAACCTAATCACTCCCTAACAAACGACGCTACGATCTAACATAAAAATCGCAATAGTTTACAAACACGAAGGATCCTCGAACTCTCCCATCGCGATATTAACCCTTTGGCACTCGAGACCTTTTTTCTGGTATCTATCAACGACTCGAGATTCCTTTTTAGCATTCTATTGCCACGAATCCTAAGATTATATTGACATCGGAGATGAGATCTCCAATTTGGGAATCAGGTCGCCTTTACCTCGCCGACAATCATTTTATCGACACTTCGAGTTCCAAAGATATTAATTATTATTGCTGGTAGATTTGCTGCGTCAAACCTAGTGGTGACCGAGAGTACCTCTCGAGCGCAAAGGGTTAAAGGTGACGATATTATCATACTTGGAAGGTACCTCGAAACGGGAGTCCTTAAACGAGAGTCTATATTTGTGGATTTAAATGAACTAGGACTATTTTTGAACTTCCATCTCGAACGAATTAAAGAGAAACGCGCTTCAAAGTTACACGTCGATTTAATTTCCTTGCCTGGACTGTTCCTACAACGATACTTTTCAAGTGATTTCTGGAAACACTCGTTTTCTGAGGAGAACAATCGTTAAGACACTGGAATTTAATCATTTTTGCTGTCAAAGCTTTCCAGTGTATAATTTTCATTCGATCGGTTAAAAACCAATCAGTTCGTTAATTGAGCTTCATGAAAGCTTCGTGAAAAAGGCAGCAGAGTGGAAACTAGAAACTAGAAAACTCTACTCTAGATACAATGATTTTAAATACCTGCTAAAATGAATTGCATTTATTGAAATAAAAACGTCAAAGAGGGATTCAATTGATTACGAGGAGCATCGGAAAACGCACGAAACGCTGATACGCCGAGGTAAATGAGGAATTTATTTACAAACACAAATATACGTACGATCGAAAGCTCCAGGGGAGATATAAAAAAAAAAAGTGTTTAATTAATATAAGCGAGATACAGCTAATCAATCCCTGGCAATGTTTATTCGAAAATCGAGTTCTAGCTGTCTGGGTACATCCAGAGTTTGGTTTAAAATTTAATCGAGCCTGCCTCTGTGAATCGATAGCTGTTAAGTATACGCCTGACGGGTTGGACGAGATTCACTCTGCGATTGAAACTTAAATAGTTGATATTTTATGAATGCATTGGTTTTTCCTCGAACCTCCTTCTCCCAACATTATTTCACTCAAATGTAAACGTTACTACAGCAGAGACTAGGGATGTTAAGGAATCGCTAACAGTGAGGCAGTGTTGGACATAATCGTAATCATAATTACGGTTGACGATTGTAATCAAATGTTTCAGAGTTGTGATTACGATCGTATTTTCACGTGTTTTCAGACATTGTGTCTGAAAATCAACTTCAAATTCGTGTTCCTCGTCCCCAAAAAAACTTAGAAAACCATGCTTTCGTCAAAATCAAAAGTTGACAATTTTCAGTTAACATAATTCAATGCCTTAAGATAGAGCCTAACTTAGGGTAAATTAAAAAAAATTTTGATTTTGACGAAAGCTTCGTTTTCTAAGTTTTTTGAGTGCAAGGGACACGAATCTGAAGTCAGTTTTGAGGTACAAAATTTCAATGGTGGAAAACCTTGCTGAAAATACTATCGTAATCGCAGAAAAATTTGCGATTACAATGCTCGACACTGGTTTGAGGCACAACGGGAATTCCACGCAGCTATTTACGATAAAAAATTTGTTAGCGATTAAAACGTAATGCGACCCTCAGATATTGGAAAAAAACTCAATTTTGTTCATTTCCACTCGAATAAATGATATTTAATGCGAAAGACTTCAATTGTTCTATTATCCGAAAATTCCGCTGTCCGGCCACTTTTGTCTCCCTATTAGTTCGGATCAGAGATGGGCAAAACCCTAGACTTCGAATAAATCTGAAATTTGCCGATATGTTTGTCTCGTTTCCTTCTTTGGAAAATTTTTAAAAGAGGAAACGAGACAAATATATATCAGCAAACTTCAGATTTATTCGAAGTCTAGGGTTTTGTCCATCACTGGTTCGGATATGGGAATCTCTGCTGTATTACCTAAAATTTAGGTCCTACATACTAATGTCAATGTCCCAAACCTGCTCGAGGTCTCAAACAAAGATATTTAAAAAGACAAAATCCATTCCAATCTCTTCGACCCCATATTCGACCCTCCGACCCTGTTGAATCCGTTTAAAAAACCAAACTGCGTTCCAATCTCTCGCGTTCTCGACCACGCTCGACCCCCTGGCCCCTTAAATCGAGCTAAAGGGTCTGAAAATCCATTAAACCTGCCAATACAGCGCACTCGAATTTAATTGCAACCGAGGCCAGGATAATCGAGGTCCCACGAGGGTCCTTGCTACGTTTCCAAGCTGCAATGTCTCGACTAAACGCAATAATACGGAATCAAAGCTACATACAGACGCTACTCAAACTACTCGTCGTCCCAGCACGTGTGACGCGCCCCAAGATCGCCGTATCTATAGCAAACCCTCTCGTAATTCTAGCGGGACGCGTGGCCGTCGACCAGGAGGCCTCGCAGCTCTCCGATTGGCAGCGATACGGCCCGGAATGCACTTACGACGTCCTGGTGAACATGTCCCTGGCGAATATCGTCCACGAGAAGGACAATTTCTGCTCGATGATCGCCACGGAGCTCAAGTGCCGTCCGAAAGGCAGCGACACCCTCGCCTGTCGTTTCGTTAACGGGAGAATCGTCAGACCGGACCCCGAGGACAACAGGTGCACCAATTCGAAGAACTTCGTGCCGGTCAGCGACAGATTCGTCGGCGCCGACCCGTTCGAGGTCAGATTCAACGCGAGAGGCATCGAGAACCTGGTCGTGCCTAGACAGATTCCCAGGTGGCGGCTGGACATGATGAGAGCTATCGTTGGCCAGCTGAACGTTGGCTTCGAGCTGGAAAAGGGACGTCAACGGTTCGTCGCCATGGAGAACTCGAGCATCGGTTACTGCCAGGTGGAGATCAGAATGTCAAGGACGGAGTACGTTATGGACGACGAGACGGGGAACGGGGATCTCGAGATTGACTTTGAACCGACGCGACCCGAGGTCGTGCCGCTGGACAGGGCTGGACTGACGATCGAGAAGGTCAGGCAGCCGAAGAACTGCCCTAACAGGAAGATATACTTCTTCGGGAACCACGAGGACTTCAGCCTTGGGAACAAGAATACGTTCATGGATATGGTGAGCAGGAAGGGGGGATGGGGATCCTGTGGAAGTTGAGGGAGGATTTGGTGTATGTTAGTTTCGGGAATTTATTGTTGATAGACATGTTGAAAGTTTCCGGAGATCGTGGTGGATATTGATGGGGTTGTTAATACTTTAATTACTGGGCTATTGAGACACAGTTTTAGAAGAGGTACAGGGATGCTGAGGGGCCCGTTAAATGTCTGAAACTCGGAGGAGGAATTTATAGATCAGTGTATATTAGTCCAAGTTAACGTTAATTTCTACATATTGGTAATGGGTATATTAGTCTTAGAAGAAGTGCAGGAACGTTAACTGGTTAACTATTTGTTTAGAGAATTTTCTAGATCAGTGTATATTAGTCCAAGTTAACATTAATTTCTACATATTGTTAATGGGTATATTAGTCTTAGAAGTGCAGAAACGTTAATTGGTTAACTATTTGTTTAGAGAATTTTCTAGATCAGTATGTATTAATCTAAGCTGACATTAATTTCTACATATTGTTACTGGGTTAGGTAGATATTGATGGGGTTGTTGATACTTTAATTACCGGGCTATTGAGACACAGTCTTAGAACAAGTACAGGAATGCTGAGGAGCTCGTTAAGTGTCTGAAACTCGGAGGAGGAATTAATAAATCAGTGTATATTAGTCTGAGTTAACGTTAATTTCTACATATCGTTAATGGATATATTAGTCTTAGAAGAAGTCCAGGAACTGTTTTTTTAGTGAATTTTCTAGATCAGTATGCATTAATCTAGGCTGACACTAATTTCTCCATATTGTTACTGGGTATACAAAAAAAACCTGCTTTCTCAAGTAAATAGACCATCAACAATACAGTTATTATAATAGGTTCCTGTACGCAAACACTGAAATTAAAATGCCTATAACTAGACCCCTCAGTAGATAAAGTATTAATCTTCTATATAAATAAAATTGAAGCGTCTGTCTGTGATTTCGAAATAACACTTTTTTTTAACTCTTATATGACTTTTCGCACCTTTGCTGAAACTCAAACAGGCTTTTGCAACATTTTTGTCCGTTGTCTGACTGAACCAACTTTAAAAATTTGTTCAGTAATAGAAAGCTACAATATCCCTGAGCGACATAGGCTATGTTTCATTTTGATTAAAATACGTTTTCAATTTGAAATCTCAAAATTCGTAAATCAGGTCGGACGAAAAGCTATGCTTGGCTACTTTATCGGCGCGTGCTGCCTAAATATACTATAAATGCATTCCTGGTGCGCCAGGTGGCTACTGCTCGGCGTTAGATGATTTTTTGTCGTTCTTTGTCGGTGTGACTGACGCGTAACTCGACGAGACAAGTCATGTGGTATAGTATAAAAATAGTATAGAGAATAGTATGATAGTAAGAACACTCAGAATAGTATGGTATATTGAGAATAAATGTAGAGGGTATCTATTTTTCTTTCTTCGTTAAGTGCCAAATAAAGACTGGGTCCAGGAGTTAGGTCTGTAAATTACAGACTCTGTAATTGAGTTCTTGACCACCAGACGAAGGCTATATCCAAGATCAGGTCTGTAATTAAGCACAGTTAATCAACTCTAAAAATACCCAAAATTTCAAAATTATTTGGTAACTTTAACCGATGAATGACAATTCTTTCTAAAGTCATAAACGCAACACCACTCGTCAACAATTACCAATATAAGGAATTAATTACATCTGCTACCACCTCTTCCAGACCACGTCTATCAGCCACATAAGGATCTCGCGGAGTGAGATGCGCTCGTACACGGAAACCACGGGTATAATGCGAACGCTGACCAAGCCGAGAACGATGCGACTCCACCAGAAAATAAGCCTGTCCCTGAAAAGCATAAATCCCGCTCGTAGCCCACTGCTAGAGATTAAAAATCCAGCGTCGACCAGCTTGTACGCTTACACCGGTCTGGAAGGTATTCCAGAGGTATGAACGAGCAAACGGGAGCATAATGAATCGAGACGAAGGGCGTCGTGCTTTCACCGAAAGCCTCTTACGGGGAGGATAAAGGGAACTTGCCGTGGACAACAGGTGGAGGTCGAGTGGGGAAAAAAGCGATGATTGTGAAATAAAAAATTTGGAAATGTACCACGGAATTATGATTCTTGACGAATTCCCTGAACATCGATCCTTTGGCGTCCTACTTCTTCAAGTTTGTTTACTTTGGGCGTGTGGAGAACCCTCAAGATTTAATAATACAAAAAGTGACTTTGAAACGTACTAAACTTTACCAATTGACACATCCTCTTTCAAATTAAAAGAAATTAACGTTTCTAGTTCAATTTCTATAATATAAAAAGCGATCCCATTTAAATCCAAGTGAATCTACCACTCAACAACCCCTCCTTTTAAATTAAAAGAAATGAACGTTTCCAGCACCATCTGCACAATATAAAAAGTGAACCCATCTGAATCCAATTGAAACTACCACTCAACAACCCTCCTTTTTAAATTAAAATAAAATAAATATTTCCAACACCACTTTCATAACGTGCAAAGTGGCCCAATTTAAATCCAACCAAAATTAACCACATAAAATTCACCTGAAACAATCCACGATTAACGAAACGACCGATAGCGAGGTAACGAGACGCGCAGTTTCCTTCAAAAAATAAATAAACAGTTCGCATTTGCCATTCCAAGGATGAACCGTGATCCCAAGCGCCTCTAATCCTGTTTACAACTAAACACAACAAATCTCCAATTAAGACGGACTAACATTAGCGGGGAAGCATGTCGGAATAAATTGATTTGAAACTCGGAGAATTGAATTATCAGCGGAAGAACGGTAGTTGGAAAATTCAAAGTGGCATTCCACGTTCGTCTAACGAACGCCGATAGCCCTGAGAGAGACGAATTGTTTTAAATAACTATCCCCCTTAATTAAGGAGCTTAATCTGGGAAACTCCGCTGTTTACAGACGTGTGTCGTCCACTGTAACAGGCTTTGAGTTACGCAAGCGTGTCGAATTTTGGCGTAATCGAATGAACGAATGGAAAGTTTGGCGAGAAGGGTTTCTCCATTCGTTTGTTTACATTTTCCTCGAAGAGGTATCGACTCTACTATTTGTTGTCGTTCATTCATCGATCGCAGAATTCAATTTTCATTCGATTCAATTTTTCGTATTCTAGTTTTATAAGGCACACTATGTTTTTTTATTATAGTATATTGTTATACGTGCTCAGGGAAATGTACCAATCCTCTAAGCTCTCAGCCTAAGTCTCAACCTGATGGACGTTGGAATATATCTGTATGTACGAAGAGTTCAGAAACCAAAAAATATTTATATAGGGCTGTCTTTATTCTTAACCCTTTATAAGGAGAACTCCAGAGCATCTTTTTCTCACGTTTTGTATAAAAAAGAAATATGAGCGTAGAAACTTAAAAATTCCCGCCTCTTCCTTAATGGTAACGAGTGCCAGTGACCTATAAAGGGCTAAGATTCTAGCTACGATAATAAACGATTTGCAAATCTCGTAACAGAAATACATTTAAAAATGACTAATGATTAATCGTTTCTAGACATTTCAAAGCAAACTTTTTCCAACATATTTCATCAACCAACAGAAATGACACGAAAAAATTAACAGATTTCACGCTCGTCGTAAGAATCAAGAGATTGAAAATCAACCTCAGTAAAAAGCTTTTCTCCGTTAGCACCACCGTATTCCAGTATCTCATATCTATCCATTTGTCCCCGTCTCTATCCATGCTTCATTGTATGTCACAAACGTTACATTTTCCCGTTGGCACCCTCCTAGTTTCGAAAATAAAATAATTCTCAATCATAAATTCCCTCGAATGAAATACTAGCAAACCTATCATGCTAACCTACCCCTCGATACCATAAGCAATCGACTGTAAGAGAGAAAAGACACAAGGACATCGTAAGGCCAGCCAGTTAAACCCTGCAGCCCCCGTTAGAGGATCCAGGACCTGGAATCCTGGTCACCTTGAACGTATCAACCCCCACTCCCACCTCCGTCTAAATCCAGCCGCGCTGTTTCCGGTCGCGCGTATCTTCCGCCTTGCAGCAGGTGCTATCCCTACCCCTAGGTACCTCTCGTACACCAATGCACCGCGGGGATGTGGCATGAAGTAGCTGCTCGTCCACCATAGGCAGCACCACCTCCCCCTTTTCGCGGATCTGGGGGCAAAACGGCCGGAATGCCTCTGCGCCTGATCCGCGAAACGTTTATATACCACAGCAACACCTACCCTCGAAGTCATAGATCAGCGAAACGGTCGCTGAGCAAGTTCGCCAACCGTACTTCGTCCCGAGAACACCTGGACGACCCCCTGGGGACTACGTAACCTCTTCGACGGGGAAGCAAAGTCGAGCTGGTGAAGAAGCAGAGGACGTTGGAGCGAAAGGGTGCAGAGGAACGTATATTCAGCGACCATAGGCTAAAGGCCAACAGGTGGTTCGATCCAGGGAGGACACAGGTAACTTTAACTTCACTAATATCGAGATGGAATTATATAACGTAATGGTAAAGTGATACGGTACATTGCGGTGCGGAAGTAACTGACCACACGTGGAACAGTATATATATTTATAAAAAGGATAGATGTAAAATGAATATAAATTGCATGAGATAACGGGACGCTCGATCGCACCTTGCTGGTCAAATCGTAACGCAGTACTCTCAACCTTTTATTTACTGGCGCGACTCGTAAGTCCCGTCAATTTTCTCATGTATTAATTAAACGCTTTGAGAGCTATTGTGACTTTCGAGTCCACTTCTATGGAGTTCGTTTTTAATTTTTGGATGTCACCGGAAGCTTGTTAGAAACGAATCTATGAGATGATATTAAGACGATAATGGACATCTAGATTTTTAAAACTTTTGAGACATTCAGTAAATAAAGGGTTAACTCGAAACGTAGCACTCTGCACTCACGCACGTGTACACATTCACACACGCAGCCATTTAAAAACTAAACAATCTACGCTGTATCCTTTTTTTTTTTTTTTTTTTATTAATGACAGCTAGTCCTGTTGTAGGACTATGTGTCTTTTGGATATTTGTGCGTTGCTCCTTATCCAACTTTTAGTTACTAAAAGGTATTTCGAAAAGGATGTAATAGTCTCGCGATGACAAACTCGTTGCATCGCAAGTCCCTTGCATCATCTTCCAAATGTCTGGGAAGAATTAATAAAACTTCACCATTGTGTCTAAGATGTTGCACTTGTAAACCGTGGCATTCCACGCACCTACTTTTTATATCTAAAGATCTTATTACAAGTTTGCAGCCATTAGATCGCTATTACTCGCGACAAAGTATAAACAAATGACAAATTCTTGTCGCGACAAAGAATCATTTCTCAAAGAAGCAATAATCTACCTTATTTATTGATAACAGTGATTATTAATAGACTGCGGATCTTTATTCCATTTATGGATAATATACATATATGAAATAATGATAATATACATATATGTATGATGCATATATGAAATAATGATAATATACATATATGTATGATGCATATATGAAAT
>NC_071978.1:22735535-22759450 GCF_026283585.1 Hylaeus volcanicus | reverse complement strand
TATGAAATAATGATAATATACATATATGTATGATGCATATATGAAATTTGAACGCGCAAGAACCTACAAAATGCAAACAATATGCAAGAATATAAAAAAAGAATTGAAAGTAAAGTTCATGTTATAATCTTTCCAGAATAAAATAAATTCCTATTTAGATTCAATTTTCCTAAGCACGTTCGCGAAGATTGTATTTTGCATAAAGATCCGCAGTCTAATTATTAACCACCTGGAGTCCAGATTTAGACCATCAGACAATGATCTTTTACGTGTGCACAGGTAAAATTCGAACCAATCGAAACTCTTGGGGCTTCAACTGCTTGAGTTGCTTAGAATTCTCTAATCTCCTGATAATCTCTACTAAGCAGGTAAGCGCACGTAAAAAAAACCCACCCTTAGCCCTTTGAGTGTCGATCGTAATTGTAACAAACAGATCCAATGTAAATGATAGAAATTACCATTACAATTAAAACAGAAGTAGAATGTCGAAAACTTGTTGAATATTTGGAACACCATTCGATGAGAATTATGTTCTATTAATAATTTATACTGACAGGGGCCTCTGTCACTGTTTCGTACAATGGTAGATATCGTTGCAGTAGATTCTTATCAATTATTCGTAACAGCACGTCCATATCGGAGTGCTTCTAAAATATTCACAGACAAAGGATTGCTTAACAAGGTAACCAATGAATTTTAAGAAATGAATTAGTCGAAAAGCAAATCAATTACAGAAGGTTGGACTTTAAAGGATTAGAAAAGCGTAACATAAATGTTATTAGAAACATCGAGAAGAAAGAAACGATTGTAAAACAAACGAGCTTAACAATTCCACGTTGCATACTACATATTCGTGTTACAAATTTCCCAACAATTAAGCACCCTCTCGAAGAGTCAGGCCAACGCGTGGCAATTCGTGGCTCAGTCTTTTCTAGGGTCAACACTCAAACGGTTAACGTAAAAACGCACGTTGCCCCACACGAGACTGACCCAAACGAACGAAATTACCGTAGCGGAATGGCGACGAATGACCCTGGACCGTCAACTAGCGAGCCTGGACCTAGCAAACAAAGCCTGGCGCATGGATCCGACTACGACACGTGTTCGTACTGTAAGAACAACCCGTTAAAAAAGAAACTCCGTTTAATAATCACCAAGAATTCTTTGCAAATCATACAAATGGTGATCCAAGCGGGCGTCGTCGTCACGAAACCCCTGAACTACGTCACATTCCCAGAATGGGACTCTGACTGTTCCTGTTCATGACTAGACGTTGACTCTCAGAACGATGACGAAGTGTTGTCAACATTCGTCGAAAGATTCGCACAAACTATCGACATAGAGGTGTACCGAGTTAGATCGATCATCGACCACGTGATGACCTTGTCGAATCGTATGATACTCGACCTCGATATGAAGAAATTGAACAGGTTCATCGAAAAGGAAAAGGATATCGAAGACAGAATAACAAGAACGTTTTGTTATTCGTCGATCCCATCGATGTTGTCAATAACGTTCTCTGTGACGAAAAGCATCGACGACGTAGTGATCGAGGACGACTTCTGCTGCCCCTACACGCTGAGAATGTCTGCGAAGAAAATGATTACCTGGTACATAGAAGAGTTCTTCTACGATAACGATACGTTACACCTTCGCGAGGGTTTCGGACACTTCTCGAGGAGCTATCGCTCGAGATCTAGAGAGATCAAGAACTCCTTGGTCACGGACGACAAACATCCAGATTCAATATTGGACCTGACTGAGGCCCACCTGGCAGAATACACGAAAATTATGGATCTACTTGCTAACACGTTTCTTAATATCGAAAAGAATTTACCGTTCATAATTAGAGCCTTCGAGGACAAGTCCATGAATCATGTGTTCTACATGGTTCATAACGTTCACCTGACGTACGAGGACTTGTATAATCTCTTGACCCTGATGCGAGACATTTTGAATAGAATGAGCTTGAAGAGCGTCGTCCTGCACAAGCTGCACTATAGACATAGTAAACTGAGTCCGTTCGTGATTCAAAAGATGGTCAAGTTCGTTTTTAAAAACTCGCATATCAAGGTTATCATTCCCTGTCCGAAGACCAACCGAATTTGTTGCATCAAGTGATCGGGATTCGTTCTTGATAGGCCATAGGCTTCTAATTCGTTCGGAGATATTTGTTTAGAGTTATTGAATGAAACGTCACTGTCGAATGGACATTCGAATCTTTGCTTGTCGACTTCGGATGGAGATATAAATTGGGGAATGTATTTTATTCCATTTGTCAGAAAGTATCGAAGGAGAGATTTCATTGGATTCTCTGTGAGATATAGATTAACTAACACATTTTGTTACGGTCTTTATCGACCGTAAATTGAAATCGTATTTTGTAACAAATTTAAATTGAGAAATATATTTTATTAAATTTCCGTGGAAAATTTTAATCGAGAAATGCATCTTATTATATTTCTCAAAAAATATGAATTGAGAGGTTTGTAAAAAAAAAAAAAAAACACTTGTTCACGTGCTAAAGAAATTTGAGAATTATTAAAATAATGATTAGACCAAAATATGTATACGGTTTCTGTGATTATAGGTCGGTCTGTGATTATAGCAATGGTCCACACAGAAAATCTGTACCTAAATTCATGGGTAATTTTAGAACGTAATGGAAACATTTTATGATAATCATCGATAGCACAATTTGCTTGACGAGCCCTGAAAAAAAGTACAAAAAGACGTCCAACAATCAAGATGGATATTGGACGCGATAGTGTAACGAAAACGCGAATCTATTCGTACGATCTTTACTCATACAAAAGTTATTTCTACGAACAACACAAACGAGAAATTGCAACACTCATCTTCTTCATCCTCAATAACATTGTTTTATCTCTACATGTCATGGGAGTGTCGCGGAAAATATAGTCCACTTAAAAATTGTAGTCGATCTAGTTTTAACTACAACAACAAATTTAAGATGCAATAGAAACGAGGATGGGAAATTGTGCAATATATTCTGGGACACCCTGGTACAAACATTGGGGATGTTTGGTTCTGAGTATTGCATTAGAGTGTCCCAATTAATAATTTCTATTCGTCAAAGTCGCAACTTTAAATAAAACTTAAAAATATAACAGGGACACAAATGGACTCATCTGCAAATCCATTTGAAGGCATTCTAATACAATCGTAACTTCGTTTTCCACCCCCATCCCCTTCAGCTTCATTCGTCGATCTTCGCAAAAATTCCATCGTCAAGCATTCCATCGTTTATAACTTATAAATTATAAATCACTCCCTTACAAAACTGTCGTAAAACGTTTTCGTAATCATCTCAGTGTTCGTCTAATGCACCATTGAACACCATGAACATTCCAGCAAACAGCGAGTATGCGAACTACTGGTGCCAGTAGCTCACATAGCCGCCGTGACGCTGAAACAACCATGGTGGCCGAGTTAATGTACCAAACGAGCCCTAAGAAGATCAAGGAAACATGTCCCGATGGATAATTTTTGTAATCGAACGATTGGACGACAGAGATTTCTACTTTACTTTGACTTCTGCTCATGTTGACAGCGTTCAATCGGGGAAAAATGGAGCAGAATTTCAATTTCACGTTCGATGTGGACATACGTTGCTTCTATCTCACATATTGGATCATACGAACCATCATTGACACAGCATACACCATGATGCCCATAAGTAGAAATAGCTATGTACCTGTTGGATTCTCGGATTGTGTTCTGGTGTGCTCTTTACTTCTCGTCTGCACCATGAGCAATCTAATGATATAGAAGCGAACCAGACATTTCTAACACTGCGAGAACCAGTGTTGAAGGATCGACGAATCACGAGCACGTGTCGAAGATGGTCGAAAATCTTATTCAGAAACGATCTTATTTACTTTCGAATAAAGAATAAAAGATAAATTATTATGTTTAACACGTTGACCGCCACGTCACCCATATATATATCGAAGAAGTAAACAAATTAATTCTGAAAGTTAAGCATGAAAGGAAATGAATTTGAATGAAATTCATGAATTTCGATGGTTACAAAAATAAATACCACGATAAACATTTGATTGTGTAGTTTCCAATAGTGTAGATAATATTTAATCCTAGCAGAAATTTTCAAGAATATTTGTCCGGCAGTCAACGTGTTAATAAGAGATTATATCCAACATATTCTATACATTTTGTATGTTTTTCACGTTACCGTATACTACAAATGGATAAAATTCACAGTCAACAGTATCCCAGAATTACTGTAAGAACCGGACATGGGAGGTAGCTGAGACGATTCTGAACCATAATTTCCTTTGGAAAAATGTCGGATGGTGCTTCGTTTTTGAATTATTAAGGAAATATCACCGACCAATCACAGCGCCCGAGTGGCTGGCTACGTCAGCGCGCTGATCGAGCTAATCTGTGATTGGTCGGTGGTTTTTCGTTAATAATTCAAAAACGAACCATCATCCTACATTCTTGCAAAGGGAATTGTATCAGGTTGTCCTAAAAGTTTCTTCCATTTCAGTAATAAGTAATACATACATAATATTTTATGTCTAATGTTACATTATTGAATTGCGTACGATTCATTTTGCTTCATTACTATTCCAATATTAGCATCTAAGAAATTAGGTTGTCTATTTATACGAACAGTGCCACACAAAATAACTGAATGCAAGTCACGGAAGAAACTTTTAGGACAACCTAATAGTTCAGAATCGTCTCAGCTACTCCTCATTTCCGGTTCTTACTCGATTTAGGTTTACTGAATTTCACCGTTTGATTACATCTACGAGTACTCTTGCGTTCTTCGATCCTATTTCTCGCATCACTCTGTGTATTAGTGACAAATACAAGGCGGAGCGCTTGCAAACAGACCACCTAAACAACTTCGAGTAATTTTCTAGTCTTGAATATTATTGTCTTCGTATATAGAAGAGGCATTGAGTCACGTGCTCGCCATACACCGCAACAGAATGGAGCTCTTAACTGACCAAAGACCAGAAGCCTTCAATCTCCGAATATATAATAACGTCCATTAACTAAGAAAAACACACAGAAGTTAAACACACAAAAGTCAGTTTATTCTTTATCTGAACTGAATCAATCGGGTGGCCTGTTTCGTTTGCCTCGCCTTGTAAGTACATGTGACAACTATAATATAAAAGTTAGAGTGCAGAAACACAATATTTTTAATATAAAATAATGTTTGTTGACTAAGTAAAAGTTAATATATATTGATTAATCTATGCAAGCAAATGAAGAAATTTCTCCAAGAAGATTTTTGACTAAATACAAACATATATCGAATACATAGGTGCATGGATTGTTTTATTTTGAATGATGGTGCACGTGATTACAAGTAAACGTGAAAGATTATTTTGAAAAGTTCACCACGCATTTTGTTGTTAAAAAATAGAATCCTCGCAAAGATTATTTGTTGGGGATTTCTTTGTTTGCTTGTATAAAATAATCACGGAATATAAAATAGGATATTTTTGTGGAAAAATGACGATCAACCGTTCGTTGATAAGAAACGTGAATCGCTCCGGATAAGCGGGTGCAGTCTGTGATGGAACCGAGTGCGTTATACATATAGAGTAGGTTTTGTCTGGGTCCGCTCGTAACAAGTTCGAATATCTCATGTCATCGTGTGCATATGTTTGCGTTAGGGCTGGGTCTACTCGGGTGATTTAATGCGCAAATATTTTTGATATGTATACGAATGGTACAAATGTGCGACATTCGAGTATTCGAACGTCCTTATTGAAATATTGAATAAAACTAACAGCCTGATAGGAAAACCAACATGAAGAATTCGATATTTAATTCTATGAGCTAGATGCTTGATTAGTGCGAGAAATATTCGAATATTCAAATTGAATTCGCCGCAGAAAACCTAAATTGAGTTTGAAATATCAACAGAAATCAATAATGCACGAAGAGTAGTCGGATGCAATAGAATAGTCAAGTATTCGATTAGTATTTGAGTAGTACTCGAATAATCGAATTACCTCACCAGAGAAACGTTCGAATACTTGAATACAGAGAAGCTCGACTAGTCCCAAGCTCTACTTTGCGTTGCTCGCCAAATTTCTACTCAAGCGCGAGTAGCTCACGCTATAATTTATTCGACTAATGACGCTACACTTCAACGAGAGAGACAAAAATTAACCACATTCAACCGCCCAAAGAGTGATATTTTTATAAACATTTTTCATCGTACTTCCGTTGATTATAGCACATAAGAGAAACGGTTAGTACAAAGGGGGAACGTATTACGACTGAATACCGAGTAGATAGAGTGATATTATACAGGAATCTATTTTTCTGAATATGGAATAACGCGCGATAAAATAGCCGATTTAGGATCTGGATTGCTGTCGAAAAGATGATCGTACGATAGATCAAGCCAGAAGTACTCCACTTTGTCAATAATCATGTCTGTAACACGTGTGTCTATTGTAAGAGTGACGAGTAAAACCCTAGGCTTGGAATAAATCTGAAGTTTTCTGATACGTTTGTCTTGTTCCCTTCTTTGGAAAATATTTAAAAGAGGAAACGAGACAAACTTGAGACTTATTCCAAGCCTAGGGTTTTGCCCATCACTGCACTGTAGCTGTCTATAACAGATGTCTCACGTTTGCTATAGCTGAATTAACATTGACTATTTATCATATATTATATATCTATCATGGATTTGGTCTGTAACAGAAATGGGAAAATTCTTCTTCAAACAAAAATTGAAAGATGAACTGCTTCTAAGGTGTTATTTGTTTGGTGACAATTATAAATTAATTATATATATATAATTATATAATTATAAATTAATATATATATAATTACAATTATTATAAATATAATATAAATTGTCCAATGAAACTATCGATAGGTTTGCTAGGTAATTAAAACTAAACCTGGAGTCAGTCATGATTTTTTAGAATGGATTGTTCAGAGGTTTTCAAAATTATAACTTTTGCCTCCTTGGCGTCTTTTGCGAATAATATAAGTATTATTTGGTAAACGCAAATGAGAAGTGATAAATGCTTTTTTATAGCATATGCATTGTTCGAATTTGTTGGTATCAGAACTGTGAAGAATTTCTTGTTGGCTTATGGCAAGAATACAGAATATAAATCGAACGAGTAAAAATGTAAATAGATGTGTAGTTCCTATAAAATTATTGTGTGGTCAGTAAAATACGTAAAGAGAGCTATTTTTATTACAACGAGAAGATACTATAGATGAGACCTGATGGAACTATAGGTATGGATGCGAATAGCGTTATTTTTATTACAAGGAGAAGTAAGATATTTTTATTCGTTCGATCCATGTCATGTATTCCATTTGCAAAAGACAATTATGTGTGCTCATAATAAGAGATGAAATAATAAACACAATGCTTGAAAGATTACACAAGGATTAAAATGAAACCATACTTCGAGTTAACACGATGACTGCCACACTCATTCGCATGGAAGTCTCCACAGAACTAAAATTTCGTCTCGAGACAATTAGAAACTATAGAATCTAATATTTGTCGTATTACTTATTTTTTAATTCTCATCAAGATTAACGAATACTATCCAGACCTGCTTTCATCAATAGTTACTCCTTTAAATTATTTGTTGAAGTTCTTTAGTAAAAAGCTCCGTCACTCATATGTGGGTGACGTGACGTTTAATGTGTTAAATATGTAAACTCTTATTTGAACAATTAATCACTTGTTTCTCGTTATTGAAATGTTTCCCATCTCCGAGGCAGATCCATCTTCTTGTACTACGCTATTTAAATTCTAGTCGACATAATACTAATCGTAAACAATTGGGATGTTAATGGGCACGGATATTAATATTCCTCAAATACAAAACTATTATTAAATATCGAATAAGAACGATCATTGTATTTGTCTGCATGTAGCTACTACATATTACTCGATACTTGTAATGTTTCGATGGAATACTACACGAATCTGAATATACGTGTTATGTATCGCTGATAAAAGTATCTCTGTGTTAAAATATCGTCTAATTAATGTTAATGGCATTCAATGAATATTAATGTCAAATAGTAAACCCACGAAGTATAATCGTGTATTAAATGAAAAAGATAACAGCGCTCAGTGACCTAATCTTCTCTGTACATTGCTCCTCGATGCAATGTTTCGTTACTTTGTTTTTCTAATTCGATGCAATTCAGTTTCCAATTTTGTGATGCGATCAGACTGATAATTCATCGGCTGGGAAGATAAATTAACCGACAGCTAAGATAATTAGCTAAGTTTCATTACAGTTGGAAAAGTCTTCTTTAAACTTGGAAAAAAAGAGAGATTGCGTTGCTTCCTGTTGATTTCATGGACTTTGGAAAATCCATACAAATTATAAATGAAAATCATTCTCTAGAAGTTAACGATATGGATGTGATAAATGTTTATGTAACACTTGACGCGAATGTTATGAGTGTACTTGATGTATCGATAAAATTCGAGATAAATGTAAACAATGTAAACAAGCTTTTATTGTTTTATTACGTCCATCCCTAATTTCCTCTTATATAAGTACTCAAAAATCAAAATTAATTGATTTTAAATTCCTTTGGAACAAACAATTACGTATATTCGTCGTTCTATCATTTAACAAAAAAAAATACAATTATGAAATTAAGAACTTGTAGATTAAGAATCAGTGATCACTGTAATGGATAATTTAAATTTATTTTCAATCAAATACTAAATCTCCCAATCTCCATACTCGAATTATTTGTTCGAGTATGCTGACGGTGCTCGTGCGAATTTATACAGTTACCTGCAAAAGTATCCACTCACCCTGTAACACACTTCATGTACTTAATCAATATTAAAATCTCATCAATTAAAAATATACACGATGTATTTCGAATATACTCTACAATTAATAATAATTAATAATATTTTTATTTAATTTTGTGTAAGTCCGCACACCTTTCGCTTACGTCCACCACGTGTTTATTATATCATTTCGTATCATAAATGAATAAACACTCCTCAGTCTCGTTACAAATGATCGAATATAAAGGCACAGGAATCATTTCTACACCCGACACCTATAATACACCACGCGGAAGCTTCTTCCAGGAGCAATCCGGATACTTTCGCCTGTAACTGTACCCGCGTATCACCTAATACTCTGTTTACACCCGATCAATCGCGGAACGGCTGAAAATTGGACAAGTGGAAGCGTCGGAACGCCATCGGGAGGTGAGCTCGTCTTCAGGAACCGTGACCGCTAAATTAACTAACGCATGGCCTTAATTAACTCGTCGACCTCGGTGATTCGAGCGGTTTCCACCTGCGGAAAGTGGACCCAAACTGTTTCGCCCGATACAGTTCTGGCAAGTAGTCATGATCGACGATGCACGACCGTCGAAACTTCCCCTGACGAGCTTTGAAGGTATTTAATAACTCGACTCAGGTTCTCCCCATCGAGGAGAGGGTTTGCTAATTTGCATTGCGTGCCTGGGGTGGTTCTAAATTGTGTTTCATCGCGCAGGTATTCCGAAGACGACGCGTGGACAATTCTTTGGGAGCTCTGAGTGGATCCGAAAGGGAAGCGGAATAAAACCAAAATCGTGGAAAGGAGGCGGCGGAGGTCAAGCTTGGTTACTTGAAAATGTGGTGATCAAGCTTGGTTACTTGAAGATGCGGAGGTCAAGCTTGGTTACTTGAAAATGTGGAGTTGGTCGAATGGCTGGAGGAGGTAAGAATTAATTTGTCAAGGTAGATAATAGTTGGGTGGAAGTTTGGAGAATAATTTTCTTGTCTATGATTTATAAAGACGGTCGACTTCAAGCTTCGGTTTCTTCAAGGAAAATAGCGTAGACCAAAGGTTCCCAAACTTTTTAGACCCGCGGCTCCCTTAGTATACACATTATTTTCGTCGGCTCCTAATATCAATCAATATGAGACTAATCTGAAATATGTTAGACAGACTACATTTTCTGGCACATGTTAACTAAATATAAGTGTTACCATTTCATAAGACTTAATTTCTTTATTATTATACTTCACCAATATTTATTTTTCTTTCTCCTACATTTTTTCATATTACATTTACATTTTACATATTTACAATTTATCGCTCACAGTTTGAGAATCCCTGGTGTACACTATTCTTGAGGGTTACTCTATTTATTTGTAAAGTCCTTAGGTTTCTTCATCGTTATTCCAGATGGCCAGTGCATATAAAGAAATAGGAATGTACAAAATCCAGAAAAATGACGAATATAGAGAAGAAAAATATGAAAAAACGCGGGGAAGCAAACAATATAAATATACATGTGAATGCCTGCGAATATTTCATTATTACTACGATAAAATATATCATACATTTACAGTCAGTGTAATAAGTATTCGTATAAGAACCATTTATTTTAAATTGGTTGCTGTACGAATACTTTTTACACTGACTGTATATAATTGTATACTTATATAATATATTGTAATAGTGTGAATGTAGTAACGAAACAAACCATGTGTTTGGACGGTAACTGAAAATGAAAAAGAAGACAAGGTATGCTTAAATTTTCCTTATTGAAAAGAACTTGGATAAAATCTTGATAAAGTATCGTTAATATCTTTTGATGTTTGTATCGTTTTCAGAAAACCCTCTTGCAAAAGTTCCATTAGAAAACCAAACCCGAAGTATTCCTTGGGAAGACTTTCGTGACACGCTCGTCGGCGAACTTCTCAGAAAGTAATAATCCAAACGAGACAAGAGTGACCTCTTGCATTAACTACGTAACAAGTCTAATAGAATAACACTTCGGCAACACGAGCCACTCATAGTACAGATTACGGTCGTTGAAGTAACAAAGTGGCAACTAATTCCGCTGTTCGTACTGGGTCGTATTGATTATCAAATAAATTTCGGTCAGATTCCGACAATTTCGACAAAAAAGAAGAACTCGTTAGACCAAAAGTCTCAGGTCTACTGTAAAAATTCGAGAAAATTCGAATTAAACCAGAAGAAAAACTCCAATTCCACTTGGACTAACGATCCACTTGTCGATCCAACATTGCAAATTCATCTCTAAAAATTGGAGAAAATTTAGATCTTTTGAAGAAATTCAAGTTCCCAACAAATTTAGTGGATTCTCCATCCCTAAAAAAACATTTCGATTCCCAATCATTCGGATTCAAAATCTTGTCAATCGAAACAGTGTAAATGGAATCGTGGAAATTGGGAAACATTCAAATTTCCTAAAAAATTGGTGAACTCTTCTTCCCCAGAAGAAAAATTCCAATTTCCATCCATTAGAACTGAAAATCCACTAATCGACACAACATTGAAAATTGAACTCTACAAATTGGAGAAAATTCTAATTTCCCAAAAAATTGTTGAACTCCCCCACAAGAAAAATTCCAATTCCACTTAGCCTAAAAAACCACTTATCGATCTAACATTCCAAATTCAACTCTAACAAACAGAAAAATTGGAGAAAATTCAAGTTTCCAAAAAAAAAAAATGGTGGATTCTCCTCGCCAGAAGAAAAATTCAAATTCTCATCCATTCGAACTAAAAACTCCACTAATCGATCCAGCATTGAAAATGGAACTCTACAAATTGAAGAAAATTCGAATTTCCCCCAAAAATTGTTGAACTCCCCTAGAAGAAAAATTCCAATTCCACTTGGCCTAAAAATCCACTTATCGATCTAACATTCCAAATCCAACTCTAACAATTAGAAAAATGTAGATTTTCTCCCAAAATTGGTAAACTCCCTCGGAAGAAAAATAAAACCACATAGTATAGTATATTATCAGATATTCCTCAAGAAATTCCATCCAGGAACACTACGATTAATTTTGTCCAACCTGCTCGAGTTAAAGCAGAGTTTAAAAAATGACGTGCACTGGTCGCTCACACAAGCTCGCCCGTGTGTACAGACGCATGCACCTTCAACTGCGCCGCAGAGAAGGTCCACACATGGAATCATCAGACGCAATCGTGACCAAAGACGAGGATGGCTCGTGTGCATCGTAATTCTTCCCACTGCGGCCACCGCTATAAAGGAGCTTTCAACTGCAAGGAGGGCAATTCCATAGTTAAACACGCTGCAACAACATGAACTTCGTATTAATCCCATTCTTTCTAGGTCGGTAAGCGAATTAATCTTAATCAGCTTCAAAGCCTCGACTTCCGTGCCGACCTTACCGCGTCTTCATCAACGCCAGCCTTTTTCTAACGAGCATTAAACAATAATTTGAATATCAGACCCTCGATTATCCTCGTTCATCGTTTCGTGAACCGTGCATGCTTGCTTTTTGGTTACGATCATGGGCTTTCGTTGCATCGAGATCGTTTCATTCATTTCTGTGTTCCATTTTCTTTGGAAATTCTTGGGAAAATAATGCTTGTTACCATTTAAACGATTTCTCATGATTTCATCCATGCTTGAAGCTTTTTATTGAATATATCTGTGGATACGAGCTAGCACATTTACAACGAAAAGTGTCTGTGTTTTTGACAGGGGGATTGTGAGATCCATTTTCCAAACTCTTTGACAGTCTGTGACGAAGTTTGATAGTTGTTTTGTTAATGGAACAGAGCATATCTTCCGTGTGAATTTCATTGTGATACGTTTAGTTTATGAATTAGTCCATGCACGTGATATTGCTTGTGTTTGACGTTGATCGCATAGTTTCTTCGAAGTTTAGATGTGCAGCAGCCGAAGGGAATGTTAATTTAAATTAAGACCAGAGTGTATAATGAAACGGAATTTTTGTGTAGTTCATCCAATGAAACTTGACAATTTAAACAAATAGTCGAAATAATTCTGGTTGTTTATATTTTTACTGATATCGGGAACGGTTTATAAAATTCTTATAAATTCGAGATTCATTTTTTTCTTCTTTTCGCTAGGAATTTTTTTCTCACAAATAATCAAAGTTGCGCCCATATGTTATTTAACGAGATGTGCTTCGTTTTGACCGAGGAAGTGAAAAATAATTTTTATACACAATTTCAGATTTTAACCAAAATTGACAGGCGACTTCTTAGCGAATTTTTAAAAAATCTTTCTTAAATTTTTAAAAACTTGAGTTTTCGTTTTAGAGAAAAATTTTCTGTATGTTGTTCGTAGGTTTCCATGAGATCTGCCACGAAAAAAAGTTTCAATCCAAAATGTTCATTATTAAGAGAGCTATGAATTTTTTAATATTAGACAACTTTTTATAAGTTTTCCGGCAAAAAGTACTAAAAAAATAGACTCTTTGGATAGTTCCATATTTTTGAAAAATTCTTCACTAAAAGACACGCAGTTTCTCGGTTTGATCATTGAAATCCGTTTACCCAATCAAGAGTTACAATTTCTTTTATTTCTTACCACAGTGCCACAGAATGTTAAAAATGTTCAGAACAGTTATCGAAAATATAAATTACCAGAATTATTTCGAAGAGGTGTTTCCACCCTTAAAATTGTATTTTGGGTTAAAATGGATCAGGGCACCGTGAGATTAGGTCGTCGTAAACTTTATTTTCCCAAAAATTCAAATTCAATTGCTGAGCTTCCCTTGTAAATATTTATAACTCAGACCAGACACGAATGCACGACTACTATCCATTAACAACAAAGAATCCTACCCATAACTGATACTCTTCAATTACAAGCCATTATTACACGAATTATTACACGAGTATCGTCCTAAAACATTTCCCTAATTTTCAGCGGCGAATGTCACCGTGAACGACATGAGCGAATGGGCCTACGGGCCAGAATTCGTCTACCACGTTAATCAGACCTTCGTGATAACTAAGGACCTGAGCACGAAACCACTTAGCCTCGTCAAAATGACCACGGACCTCACCTGCCGACCGCACAGCCAGGATACATTGTCCTGTGGCTTCGGTACGTTCGAGATGAACACAACGGACGAGAAGTCGGTAACGGTGGAGATCGAGCAACCCTTCCTCGTCAAGTTCAACCGTCGCGGGGTACAAAGCCTGCATTTCACGGAGGTGTTGGAGAGCGGGAAGCTGCTGACGATCAGGGACATCGTCAAGGAGTTGAGCATCGGTGCGGACCTCGTCCAAAACGCGAACGCTTTCCCAGCGTTCATGGCGATGGAGAACTACGTGCTAGGCGAGTGTGCCACGTTGTTCACGGTTCTGGAATACGACAGAGACGAGAGATCGTCGACGCCGGACCCAGAGACCGAACGAAACTACGAACTGAACGTGTTGTCCATGCCGAATATGGACCAGGACGCCACGGTGGTTGTTAACAAGAGGACGGAGCACAGGAGATGCGTCAGCTACGAGGACACGCTTCTCGCTAGACACGACGTGGACACGAGACATGTACGTAGACACGTGATTCGTTGGTGAGGATAGTCACGGGGTTTGTGGATTTTTTGAGGATCCACTTAGCCTCGTCAGAATGGGGTATAGATTTGTGGGCTCAGTGTAGAGGATTTCTTTTTGGTGGAAATTGATTGGAGGGAGTATCGAGATCCTTCGAGTTTGGAGAGGACTCAAGGTTTTGGGACCCTTTAGGGGTTTGAAGGAAACCACGAGATACTGAGATAATTTAAGTTAATAGAAATTGCTGATAATTTGGTTGGAAGAGGACCTATTGTTTTGGGACTCTATAGTTTCAAAAGAAACCATAAGATACTGAGATAATTTAAATTGCTATTTCTGATACTTTGGTTGGAAGAGGACCTATCGTTTTAGGACTCTATAGTTTCAAAAGAAACCATAAGATACTGAGATAATTTAAATTGCTATTTCTGATACTTCGGTTGGAAGAGGACCTATCGTTTTAGGACTCTATAGTTTCAAAAGAAACCATAAGATACTGAGATAATTTAAATTGCTATTTCTGATACTTTGGTTGGAAGAGGACCTATTGTTTTGAGACTTTATAGTTTGAAAAGAAACCAAAAATTGCTCGAGTAGCTTGAATTGCTAAAAGTTGCCTCTGTTAGGGCCCTTCTAGCTTGAGCAATTTATGGTTCCTTTCAGGGGCCCAGAGGTACAGATTTATGGGCCCCTGAAAGGAACAGTACAGATACAGAGGTACAGATTTATAAGCAAACCTATATTTCATACTCCACAGCCGAGGATCTCAGACGTTGCATAAAATGGTTCCAATTAAAATTGATTTTTATTTTCAGAGGCGATCGGTGAGCAAGATGACCATCAAGGCTGACGCATTCCGAAGCTACACCCAGATGAATATTAAGATAAAGAATGTCGGTACCCAGGAGGGCATCGCCGTTCTGGACACAACCAGCGTGGAATTGGTGGCCATCAAGCCAGCCAAGGAGGAGCTACCTTGCTTGACCTACGACGTGGACGCGACTCTAAGTTTCGGCGAGGACATGCATCATAATTTCTTGATGTAGAACGCGATGCGAATACACGTTCCAACGGAGAGGCTTCCGCAGTAGAAGAGTACAATTCGCTATAAGATCGTCGACCATTAATATAGAAGAGTTTTAATAAATTTGCACACAGCCGAAGTTTGCGACTCGCATGTAGAAGTACTTCTGAGCTGTGTTTCCCCATGAAGTTGTTACGTTCATTTATTTATCGAGTATTCTTTTCCCTAAACCCAACTGGACCTGTTTAAATAAATTAAACTTTCCATCGAGTTCTGTGCTTTCAACCGCAAACGATCTGGGAAAGAACTACTGTATATTATTGTATGGGCAAATTGTGATTGGTTTACTGTAAACAAGAATGTAATTACTTGGGGAGCTCTTTTTTTCACATTTTCTCACTTTCAGGGAACTTGAAAAAGCATAGTTAGTTTGATAGTTGATTTGATTAGGTTCAGGATACGTTGCAGTTGATCGTGCCTGAAATAATCAAGTGCGCCATCTCTAAACTCTAAAATCTGCATTCTATCACAGAAAGTGTACTCTGTACCATAGACACAGTAAATCAACAACAACAGATGCTACACAAACGAAATCCGAGATATAGTTCAATAATATAAAAAATAAAATAAATGTAATATCGTAACGGTAAACTTTGGCATTCTGAAACTGTTTTCTTAAAACAGACATTGTTTAATCTGAGTATCTTAATATGCCAGTTATCGAAGCAATGCATGAATGTAAAATGGAAAAACAAAGATATCTCTTTTGGGCGTTTCTTACTAATGAAGCTATAAACAACAATAAATTCTTGAAAGAAAGATCCACTCGCAAATAACATACACACTAACATACACAACAATAACACACTGAAAGAAGGAGTCGTGGCGAGTTAGATAAATTTCTTTGTATTTAAATTACGGTTACATTAAATTATATGTACGATGACCCGTGAACGCGCGCGCTCTTGGTTCACGGTTCATTGTAAGTTTAAATTGATTGACGTAGTTGATTCGAAATGTATGTTCAGCGTATAGTCGACGACCATCTACGCGAATTCATTTGTTTATCCTCTTCTTGTAATTCCGTTTTACCGAATAAAGCGAAACCTATCCACGTGACTAAACCTTACATCTAGGTGTGCAGATTGCAAACGGCCCTCGGTTAAACTCACGTCTCGATACGCGTGACAATTTATTTAACAAAGAAACGGAAAAAAGAAGAAATTGCCTCGAGCATCGTGAACGTCTTTGCGCCTCCAATTCGAACTTTGTCGATTCAGGACACACGGAATGCAATTTCGCATCCTGGCTAACAAAAGGTGAGATATGCTCGCTCGGTGGAATGGATTACGTAAAAGCAATATTTAGTTAAACTTAAGTTGGGAAGATTGGAAGAGGAATACTTTAACACGTTGACCGCCAGACTAATACTGGGAATTTTATAGCGGACATTTTTGTCAGGCTTAGATTTTCTTCATACAGAATTGAAAACTATATGATTTAAACGTTTCAATTTCTAACAAATTAAAGAAACCTATCCAGATTAATTAATTTCTAAAAACGAAAAACCTTGTCATCTATACACGATGGTCTACATGTTAACGTATTTCCTGCTTCTCGGTGAAAAGTGCCAGTTTCTTCATAGGAATGCTCCAAGTAGCATCGACGAATTGCACTCTTATCGATGCCTCGCTCGATCGTCTTTCCTTTAATCTTCGTAGCTCATCCATTAACTAACCATTTAGTCTTTGTTTAGTTCAAACAAATATCGCGATAAATGTGCACTAGAAGTGCATCTGTTTCCCAGTGTAAATTCGCGAGAAACGCTCCAGATAATCCCGAGACAGGATGTCGAGTTTATATGGCTCACTAGAGCTCCGCTATTCTAACAGCGGTTGAATATTTCAAGTAGGCCCATTATTCAAATCACGCCATTAATTTTATCCGCTCGAACAATCCTACATTGTCTCCCCTGATCCTCGGAGTGATCTTTCTAACTCAGACTTAACCCAGATCTCCGTGTGATAGTGCACAGTTATCGAAACCCTTAAAACCGCAAAATGATTTCCAAGTATTTCAAAGTGAAACGCATCAAGAGGACCCAGCGCAACGATCTGCGCATTTAAATACGTAAGTACGTAGTTCCGTTTGAATGGATCGTCAAATATTGCATAGACATCCAATCGTTATTGCGTTCGATAATTAATAATGACCTTTGTGCGTTCATTTCGATATCGTTGGTGTATCGACGTTTATAAATGCTCCCTTAAATGATTGGCAGCGTGTATCATTTTATTTTTATTCTCTCGTGAACAATTCTGTGTTTTAAAACGCATTCAAGCATCGGTATAAAATGCATCATACGGTTAAATTTAAAATTCGTAGATTAAAAACGTTCGTCTCGGTACGAGAGATATCGATTTATTAGGAAATGATTCCAAGACGAACAATTATGGTAATTCGTGCGTCGAAAGCTATCCAAGCGTGTTATCTAAACGAGTTTACAACTTTTGCCGTTGATTCGCGAATTTCCCTTGAATTGATTGATTAATTGATCGAAGACATTGTCATTGTAAAAGTATGACAATTTCACGCTCGCTGTATCAAATACGTGTATACATCTCATATATATATGATTTAAAAATGTAAATATAGTGTATATGTATATATATATATATGTGGGATGCGGGTTTGAATCCGGCGCCTCCGCTTGTGGCGTTGGAACGACGATCGGGTGAGAGCGTGCGTTTGTCGAGAGAGTTAGTTGTTTATCCAATAACTCCTACATATGTATATTTATTTATATACAAGGTGCCCCGTGTACTGTTTTCGTAGAACTTGATGAAAATATCTACTTCATTTTTCCTACAGTTAAATAATATAATCCATAATAAAAAGAGCGGTTTAAGTAAATGTTATTCAGTTTTATAAAAGATATTAACAAATTTCAATAGATACTCTTCTTTTTCTCTTTAACATTCACTCCATAGAAAATTTATTGCACGCTAAGACCCGTTGCGTTATTTAATTCTAAGAAAAATTTAGTCGATATCTACATTAACTTTTCAAAAAACAGTTTGCAGCGTTTCATACGGAACAACCTGTATAGTCGACAATCTGAAAGTCACGTATATCCGGTATACGTTAATTATTTTCGTTTCCATCGAGTCGATTCAGCTTTCGATCGACCTGGCGATAGATTACCCGATGAATTTGCCAAGTCTCGATGTATGTAGACATGCCCGAATAGTATTCGAATTTCTGGGTATCTGGATGTCTCGATGCAATCGACGTCGCTTCAATTTTCGTTGACTATTGTTCTTAGCATCATTGACAGAGAGATTGTTACAAAATCGATTTATACAAATCTAGGATCGCGTTAACAGTAGATCTGGGACTACTCGTCTAGTGACTCTGTGTTCTGTTACTCTGTATGAAACATTTGGAGAATTACGAGTACTAGACTACTCGAACATTTAGATATTCGAAAATATGAATATTTAGCGTGGTGATTAAATGTTGCCTTCACGGCAAATTTGTCGAACAAAAATACATCTGGATGTTTACAGTACACATTTGTGTACAGTGATTCGACGAGTAGTCCCAACCCTGGCGCAAGTATTCGAGTACTTTCTGATTCGAATAATAGCATTCCAAGTTCACTCGAGGCGTTATAAAATATTCGAATGTTAATCAGTTCAAATAGTTCTAGCCCTAGTTACGAACGCGGAGACAAGGATATGATTGCGGATGGGAGAAGGAGAATCCTGTATCACCATAGAGATATTACAGATAGAGTAAGAGAGCTACTACAGTTAAAAAAAGAAAGAAAACCGCGGTATCCTACCCGTCTCTGTCTGCCAGGGCATATTTCTATCATTTTTATGTTAATGAACAGTGGTTATCGTTTACTTTTAATAATTACATGTATATTTTACATTCACATTAATAAAAGCACAGAGATAGGTAAGTTACCGCGGTGTTTCTCCCTTTCTAACGGGTGGGACATCTCCACGTACAGGCTTTCCACTTACCGTATCTACCCTGCTCTATCTATGATATCTCTAACCGTATCACGCGATACAATTTTCTGGCGACCGACAGTCGATAAGGACACACTCTGTCGAGATACTAACGACAGAAGGTGCTCATGGTAAACCGAAAACGCTCTACCGTCATCGATCCGTCTGATCTTTATTCACGGTTCGATGACTTTCTTCAAGCTCGCTAGCAGGATCTACGCCCAGCATATCTTGGACCAAGCAGGGACTCCAAAAGCTCGATAAAATCTCGCTAGGCCTCGTAGGAACTCGAGGATTCCTACTTAACACCTTGTGGGATTGGCACCCCGCCAAACAACCCTGTCGGTCGATCGACGAAGAAACCTCTGGTAACTTAATCTTTAACCCTTTGATGACCTCTTCAGGCTTCTTTAAACCCTCGACGACCTTTCCAACGCCTCTTCAACGCTTCCTACGCTTTTCGCATCGATGAAAGATATGGGATCTGTGCAACTGACTACTTACAGTGTCTCTATACTCTTATACTCCTATGTTATAAACATAGATGGATCAAGTTACTCGTTTGTTTAGTCGTGTATGCGCTTTACATAATGATACGTATCACGGTTTATTTACAATCACAGAGAAGTTCAAGGATTTCCTGAAAACCTCCAAACGAGTCGCAATTTAACACGTTGACTGCCAGGCAAGTATTCTTGAAACTTTCTGCTAAGATTAAATATCATTTAAACTATTGGAGACTACATAATAACTACATAGTAACTTTAGTAAAATTTATAAATTTCATTTAAATTCATTTCCTTTGATACTCGACTTTCAGAATTAATTTTTTTAGCTGTTCAGTGAAGAGCACTGTGGGCGACATGGCGGTCAACGTGTTAATGTATGCTTGACAAAAAAATGTTTGTTCGACTCAGCCACTGTGAATATGCTAGAAAAAACTGTATAATTCCCAAATAATCAAGTACGCAAGATTACAGCAGTAGAAAAATGGCCACAAGAGACAGTTGCAAAGACTCTGTGTATATACTGTGTACTGATATCAATTTCGTTATAGATACTATCATCTTCATGGATACTACTCTATTATCTTCCTCAAAGTTCTGAGGTTCCCCGAGGTTCTACTGACAACCTAACGAGGCCCAATCACAGAAGGTGTCGGTCCTAAGAAGCTGTTAAACGCAACGAGATTATGTAGAGAGAGTAAGTAAGACAGTCGAGAAAGTGTGACGCTAATAGTAAGAGAAAAAAGTGTGCACGCCTGTCCTCTAACAACTTCAGAAACTTCGATGGGAGAGAATACGAATTGAGGAGAAATGTCACTCCAATAGTCTCTTTGGTGCCAGATGCTCCTCAATTTCCATGGCTTCTCCCGGCCAAGTCTTAAAACCCTGATGCACGCGGAAGCTTAGACAAAAACAGAATATCTCTCCTGATTTGTCCTCTCTATCTTCGAATTTTACATTTGACTTAAAGAGGGTCTATCTTCGCTCTATCTATATAATCTCTGCGATTAAACCATCGTTAGCTGCGATTCGTTGAACGATGTCTTCGTTTCTTTCCTTCGTTCTCGCCCTACCTGATTTCATTTTGGAAAACAAGCTACCCTAACCTAGGTATATACAATTATTACGTTCGCAGAAGAGACACGGTGTGCCGCGGCAACCGCGACCCAGTCGACAGTTCTCGCGCACAGCGCGCGTTTGACGCGTTCGCGCGACATTATTGGCCGTTGTTCACGTTGTTCTGTTGCTTCACGGAGTCCATGTTGGGGACGTAATCCATCGCCATCAGGCAAGCGAACACCGTCATCACCATCTTCGGTTTCACCTCGGTGATGTCCTCCGGCAGCGCGTAAACGCGCGCCCCGCATTTCCGGGCCAAGGATATCGCGTACTTCGCGTTGTCCAGGTTCTCCTGCAACGCAACCGCGATTAGTCACGCTGGCACGACCATCGATTAGAGGACAAAGATGCTCCAAGAGGACAGTGGATTGGAATACGAGAGGTAGCGAGTATCACGATGGATTCGCTAGTATCAATAGCTAATATAAAACAGGAATTTCTTGAACATTTTTTTGTACATTTATGACAATTCTCGCCAATGAATCAACCATTAAAAAAAACATTCCAAAAATGATTTAAACCAAACCAACTGCATTGTATAAGAATAAATTCTTTTTTAACGACTCTAGCCTCATTTCTCGCGCATAAATGACCACCTTCAACAAAGCCACCCTTCGAGATACCTTTCGAGACATCTTTCAAGGGCCAGTAGGCGATCTCACCTCGTTGCCACCTTCCTTGACGAGCTCGTAGTTGACCGTGCCCGGTTTGATGGCGTCGATCAGATCGAGCACCACCCTCCCGTCCGATATCGATGAATCCTGAAAGCCCTTGATGCTGCTCGTCTTCCCTGCGCCCTGCAACTTCGAGTTCACCCACTGCACGATCTCCTTCTCCACCAGAGTGTTGCCCTGGGTGCCTGCCAGAGACGTAAGAATCGACAAGGTGTACGACCTCATCAGTTGCCAGATCAACGCCAACGTCAGCGTCGCGTTTCCATCGTTCAGATCCTGGCCGGCGATACCAACCAGCGAGAAGTTCATCGTTTTGCCGAGTTCCACCGCGTAATTGCAGTTCTCCAGCTTCTCCATGAATTTCCTCAGCTTGGTGAACTTCTTGTGCACCCTGTTCCAGTTCACGGTGCCTGGCTTGATGATGTCGTAGAGCTGGAAGATTACCAGACCGTCGGCCAAGTCCGAATAGAGCCAATTCACGTGAGGCATCACGCCCATCGAGTTCATCCAGTTTCTATAGGTCTTCTCCTCCCTGGTCTCCTCCAGGGACTCCAAACCTTCGATATTGCTCTCTGGTTTGTCAAGGCCTGGGTAGTTGTTGAACATGTTGGCGACGAACGCGAGATTCAGCTTGTATATGCCGTTCACCACGTCGCTGGGGGTCACGAAGCTGCGACAGCCTAACTTGGCCGCCTGCTGGAGCATGATCTCCGCTCGCGAGGTGTGGTTGGGCTCCATCAACGCCTCCAGAGTGACTCCGGCGGTGTGAGGGGCGATTTGCTTGATGAGATAAGTGTAGATCTCGGAGTCGGTGATGTCAGATTGGAAGTTGTTGCACCGTCTCGCGATTCCGGCGTTCTCCAGGTGGTGGTTCACCCATCGCAGAAGTATCGACTCTGGAGAGAGTTTCAATAGGTCCTCGATACGCTCTCCGTCTTGGAGCAGAGTGGCAAGGCCTGGACAATTCTCCAGGGTGATTTGGTTGAACAGACCGATCCTGATGATCTGCCATAGCAGGCCAAGGACGAGGTGGGGAGAACCTTTCGTTAGATCGTGAGCGTCGATGTTCACGATGTTGCAACCGATCGCTTGAGCTGATGACAAGGCTAGGGTCAGGTTCTCGTGCTTCTTGTAGAGGGTTAGACTCTTCTTGTTGATCGTTCGCTCGTCGATCGTGTCCGGGCAGGAGTGGTTTATTATTTTACTGCAATTGGAAACGAGTGGTTAGGTCATTGTTGGGGACAAAAGGTAGCATAATAACGTTGGTAAATTAATATGGTCCCTGGATCGACAGTCGAGCACCGAGACGTCATAAATTCATCAAATTCACAGTCTGATCATAACATTATTTTTCTCTACAAATACTAAAACCTTCTCAATTCAAATCCCTTTAAAATAATATCAGAGATGACCCAAAAGAATCAAACCAGCTCAAAATCAGTCCAGGGTCAACAAAAATTTAAAAACTATATCGAATAATAATTACAAGCCAAAAGAGACTTACCAGAGTAGAATTCCGTCCTTGACCTTCTCGTACAGAGCCTTGCCCTCGGGATCGATGGGCAGCAAGTGCTTCAAATCAGGATCATGGGACAAATTTGTGTTGATCCAGTCGCTGAAGGCCAACTGTTCCTCCAATCGAACCGAATGCGTGGTACCTTCGCTGGAAGCTTCCGAAATACCTCCTAACGTTTCTAGATTCTCCTTCTTGGACACGACCTGCTTGAACGTGGCCCCCAACTCGTTGGCTTTCAGCTCTTTGCAGAGCTTCTCGAACTCCTCGAAGGATAGCCGTCCCTTGTGCTCGGACCTCTGTTTGTCGTCGTACTCCTCGATCATCCGGCGCACCTTGTATCCGGGCATCTTGAACCCGCATATGTCCAGGGCGCTCCGAAGCTCCGTGAGGTTGATGAAGCCGTCCCCATTCTCGTCGATCTGGAGAAAGAAGCCAGAATCTTCAGAAGGCTCTTTTCTTCGGAAGTTGAGGAGATTTCAAGGCTTCAAGATTTCAAGATTCTTCAGGTGTCGGGATTTGGAAGCTTCTAGTGCTTAGAGTGTTCAGGATTTGGAAATTTCTGGTGCTTAGTGTCTTCAGGAATTACGAGGATTTTTCTGGTGTTATTGACCTGAGGATTTGGAAGCTTCTACTGCTTAGAGTCTTCAGGATTTAGAAATTTCTGGTGCTTAGTGTCTTCAGGAATTAAGAGGATTCTTCTGGTGCT
>NC_071978.1:22723799-22735525 GCF_026283585.1 Hylaeus volcanicus | reverse complement strand
TTCTGGTGCTTAGTGTCTTCAGGAATTAAGAGGATTCTTCTGGTGCTTAGTGTCCTGAGGATTTGGAAGCTCCTAGTGATTAGTGTATCGAGGATTTGGAAATTTCCGGTGCTTAATGTCTTCAGGAATTAGGAGGATTCTTCTGGTGCTTAGTGTATTGAGGATTTGGAAGCTTCTAGTGATTAGTGTCTTCGGTATTAGGAATCTTATAGTGCTTACTCTCTTCAAGATTTACTCATAAAGGTATAAGGAACCTTCAATGTGTAGGATCTCAAACAAGTACACTGATTCGTGATTACTACGCATATGTGAACTAATAAACAGATACGTAAATGTTTGTGTCTCGTATACAAACAAGCGTAATCTATCTGGCCTACATAATTCATATCTGCGCGAAGGGCTCTCCCATAAAAACGGTTGTACTACAAAACCCACATATGATTCAAAACCTATTATATCCACCTGTACGAACCAGCAATCACGTTAAGAATTTTCCAGAAACTGTTGAAGAACGTTTTCCCAGCATACTTCTACTATCGTATCGCACGTGCGACCAGACAGCATTTTATCTCAAGCGTGCGCTTCTTTGGCAAACTATATCTACACGATCCAGTCAGTTGGATTTCAAGAATGCAGCCACGACCGCGATCTGCAATTTCCATGAAGACAATAGACGTCGGAACCCAGTCATATACGGGACTTCGTGGAAAATAGCATCGGGGTTAATCGACGGTTCTTTATACGCTCCTCGAGAAACGGTGTTGCCAACGACTAATTAGCATCGTGTTCTTGCCCGTGAACCCACTCCCCCTTCCCTCTCTACTGTCACTAATTGCGAATAATACTTAGCGTCGCGAAACTGTTTGCCTCTCACCGCCGAGTGCGTCATGCGAGCAAACACGGATTTTCTAATCTTACAATAATGACTTCGTATCCGATGATTGTAATCGATAAGAAGCATCGTATTGCATTTTCTTTTTCGCCAGTATCTCGCGAACAGTTGAGTCTGTGATTATTTAATTTGATAATGTAGAAGTTGAGAAACGTACTAGCGTGGCTAGTGTAAAAAGTCCACGAACGGAAAACGAGACAAGGGGATTCGAACTCAGGACCTCGGGATTTGCAGTCGAACGCTTTAGCTACTGAGCTATCGTCGTGGTCTACGACATGCGTTCTCATTTTGCTATTTATTGTTCGTGTTAACAAGGAGCAAATGATACGAACCAAACGTCTAAAAATGTAAATATAAGTGTGTGATTGTTCACAACAATTATAACGTTGTATGAAATAAATATTCTGGAAAAATGAACATGTAATATACATGGAAATATACATGTATGTATTTCAATTCGAAAGAGCGTTTAACAAATATCAGGAAGCAAAGTAATTAAAATTGGACATGTTTCATTCGGACGATATTATAGAATCGATACAATTAAATATTGAAAAAATATCAGAAAGCGGAGCGATTAATATTTGTTACATTTCACACCAATAATATGTATAAATATTTAAAATTAGTCATAGTATTCGATGTTAAAAAATATCAGGAATAAAATCAATTAAATTTCCCATATTTCACGCTCTAACAATTTCCCCCACACAACTGCAAGTTTAGCCAACTTTCCAGCGTAAAAAAAAAATGGTGTCTTCGACGCGGTTCCTTCGCGATTAAAAAAACAAATATGGTCTTCAGCGCGGGCATTTCGTCGCGTACATTTACGCCCAGCTATTAATCGATTCCGTGGGCCGCGAGTCAAGTGGCTTATATAAAAGGCGTAACGATCGTTTCATAAATAAATCGCTTAACGCAACTCACCAAGTTGACATAATAATTGAAATCCTGAAAGTACTCGTCGATCACGTTCCACATGGGAATGTTGAGGATCTCCATGATCAGGTGGGACAACGGCAAGCGGGCGTGGAGCTCCTTCGGAATCGCAGGTGCGAAAAAAGACTGGATCGCGGGAAAATGCAGCGCGATACTAAACTTGCAATAGACGCGTTATCAACGTTATCAGCGGCTCGATAAACGGGAACGGATTGGGAAAAAAGATGCTCGGCGCGATACTTTCGCGTCTTATCGATTGGCGGACATAGTTAGTTATTTAGCTCGTTGGAGTGCATAGTCCTGTAATGAACTTTAACACTTACGTCTCTATTCTTACAATTATTATGCTATCGATTTTTCTCACGTTTCGTATGCAAATAAAATTTTTGTAAATGAAACGATGAAGTAGGAAAGTGGGTGGCTATCATAGATCTAGACAACGAGGGGTGGAATATTTATAAACAGTGGGTATAAAGATTGTTTCTCTGTTTTTTTAATTAAATTTAATTTAATTTAATTGCTGGCATTTAATCAGCACCGTGGCGATAAAGCTAACAATGGGGTATTTTTTGATATCCTCGATAGTCTCTGACATCAAACCTTTCTACACAAGTGAAAGTAAGACAAAAATGTTGTACATTCGATAAGAAATTGTTCTTGGAAACCAGGGCACCAATAAAATGCCATATCTCATAACGGATAAGAATACATAAAGTACCATTTCAACAAATTAATCCGTTCCTTAAATCTCTCCAATCACTTTATGTTCCCCTTCGTTCCAAATAACTTTCATAAAAACATTTGTTCGATACCCTCGATCCCCACATGAAATATGTAATCTCTTAAATAATATTAACGATTTAATAACAATGAATATTTAATTTTAACCCTTCCGCTTGAAACGAAACACCCTCCACGGTTAATACCAAAAATCCTTCTTTTCCATTGAAAATTAAAAATCCCCAAAAATCTCAGCCAGTAATTCCTTTGAATTCCTTCGATTCGATCCGTTTAATTTTTCGCGTCACAGAGGTCTGCCAACTTCCGAGTTAATTTTCACGCGAGGCGTTCGCAAATAACGAGACAGACGCGTTCGTTCGAGTTTCGTGGAAAAGATTTTCTAGCCGGATAAACGAGCACGGATTGTTCACGCATGCAAATAAGCGGGGCGCGCTAAATAGCGTGAGCGAATCGTGCTCGATTAAACGATACGAGACTACATACGTCACGATGACTTAATTTGCGGGGCTGTCGCGCTCGAAAATACCAAGAAGTCAACTGGTTGGAGCTCGTCGACCCAGGGAAACGCAAGAGCGATTCCATCGTGGGTAATTTTTAGGGAATTTCTTAGGGGGTAGGCCTATCTGAGAGAATTCGAAACATGCATCTTTGAGAATTTTTTGAAGAGGAACTGATGCGCTCAAAAATACCAAGAAGTCATCTGGAGGAGCTCGTCGACCCAGGGAAACGCAAGAGCGATTCCATCGTGGGTAATTTTTAGGGAATTTCTTAGGGGGTAGGCCTATCTGAGAGAATTCGAAACATACATCTTTGAGAATTTTTTGAAGAGAAAATGTTGGGATTCGTTTTGCAAAGTTTGTCTATTGTAATAAGCATATTCCGACGAAGCTCGAGTAATTTTTGCATACAGAAATAGTGAAAACTGCGACAGATACCAGTTTTTTAAAAGTTTCTGGGTAAGTACGGTGGGTGTAGAAAGTATTCGTACACCGATCAATTTCCAAAAAAAACTATGTAAAATCGTGATGTATTAACTTATTTTTTATAAACAATCTATCTATTCTAGAGACTTCCGAGAATATGTAAAATATCATTGATTATAAAAAAAAGAAGTTAAGAAACTATAATTTCCCCGGAATTTTTTGGTGAAATTGATCGGTGTACGAGTACATTCGACACCCACTGTATATCGGTTTAATCGAAAGGGGTATTGAGTATCGCTTTGAAGCTTCAGCTCTTTGAAAAGGAATCGCGATAGGTTAGCGAACACACTCCGTAGACGCGGGAGCTCTGTGTCGGGGTCAGACTTCTCTCTCCTTCGCTTTTATCCTGAGAACTGGTTTCGCCTGGCGTCGCATTGCGCTCCGTCCCCGCCCCTGGCCTGTGCGCGACTCCGTACGTTTGTCGTTGAGCGTTCTACTCCCTTGGAAATCACGATTGAATTACCGTAGCCGAGAAAAAGAGCCGCGTTTCATTGTTTGCGCTCGTTGCGTTAACGAATCTGGACTAGGCCACCGTGAAACCGAGCGTTGGCCTTAATGCGGCGAATAGCCCTTTGCTTTCTTAATTTGCTAAACGCGACGCGCGCGACGACACTCGCGATTCGGCTGGACCTAGCTTAATACGGAACATTTTGGAGCGAAACTTTTCTTCGTGGTAGATCTCAGAGAACCCTACAACAAACGTATAGAAAGTTTTCCCGTGAAGTGGAAACCCGATTTATAAAAAAATGAAAGAACGAGGTTTTTGAGAATTCGCAAGAGATCGACTTTGGGGTCGGAATATATGAGATTTAATATAAAAATTGTATTTCACTTCCGCGGTTTAACTGAAGCATATTTCATCGTATAACATATAGGGGTTGCGTCCATTATTTATGAGAAAACATATTCCGAAAGGAAAGAAGAGAAATATGGTTTGAAAAAACTGGTCCTCGAGAAATATTGATTTCTTCAAATATTTTCCTAAAGAATTACTTTCTATTTTTACAAGCAATTTTCAATTTCTTCCTAGGGTCTCATGGAATATTAAAACACGTTAGATTATATATTTAAAATTCTTGCAATACCCCTTACGTTTTCAGAAATATCATCAAGGATATAAATACTGGGTTGTCTGGAAAGTCCATGCCGATTTTTAGTAGGCGGTACAGGTCTGTATATATCAGAATGAATGAAAACAAGTCAAATGTGTATATTCCTTAACAGGTGGAAAAGTTTTGGAACAAAATGGTGCGTATATAATTCTATAAACATACATCAAAATTCAAATATGCCTTTGAATTATTCTTAAAAATAGGCACGAACTTTCCGGACAACCCAATAGATACCAAGAATTATTTCAAAGAGGTGCCTTCCACTCTTGAAACTATTCCTAGACCAAAATGAAAGAGTCCTGTGATCAGGTCCACCCTGAACTTTCTTTCCTCAAAAATTCAAATTTTTCAACGCATTCCAATTGCCTAATTTCCCTCGTTAGAAGAATCCAGAATTCCAGAATTCCCGTTCTGGAATCCAGAATCTCGATACAGCTCACTCGTTCGCGCCTCTCTTTCCGGATTCCGAGCACCCGTGTCGCGTTTCGTATGCAAAAATCCATCCTCTTCCAGCGATTCGCGTCAAATTGCGGGCCGATCGTCGCAGTCCACGGAATTCTAGAAAGTAAAGGAACTCGCGCGGCCTGGCAGGGGCGTGGAGCGTTTCAAGCTCGAGTAAATGTATAACTTCGGGTTACGTAAGCAAGCGCGTGTACATGCAACGTATTGTTTTCCGTTCTGTTCTCCGGGGTCTCGTCTCGAGTGTTCGCCTGTACTTTGCACACTGTCATCATGGCGATTTTCTCGTCCTTAAACCACGCAGAGCGAACGACCACGCTCTGGTTCGACGCGCGTTGTGTACTCGCTAAGTTTATTATTGTTGCGCATGGGCGATAGCGAGTTTACGGTAACCCTTTTGGAATTTATGGTTCTGGCGCGCAGTACTTGGTACTGGGCGCAAATCGACCACGAGAAATTATGGTTAGTGGCACTTTAGTTGGGCTGGATGTTTGTACGATTTATTTATATTTTGGCGTTTTATCTGTTGGGGGAAATGAATGTTTATTTTATACGGATTGGGTCAGTAAGTACCGACATATGTCTAAAATTAATGATGTTTGGGGTTGGTAGTATTTACGTACTTCAATATTTTAGATGTAAATGCTACATGTAAATTTCTATTGTCATAGATAACATGTTAATTCGGAATTAAATTAACCCTTAGGAATTTAAAAGAAACTTTCATACTCATTGTACACAGTACATTGAAATACCTAGCTCTATATTTTGCCCTCGTGATCCTAAATGCTGATTCTGGTACAATTTTCAATATCAACACTAATTAATTGCTCCTTCTAATTGATACAACTACTGCTAACACCAAAAATAAAGAAGCACCCGTGAAAGGTAGCTGAGATTTTAGCAAGGATCTGACGTCACCAAGAAGAAAGGAACCAACGAGGATAAGAATCGCGCGTACAAATGTTCCCGACGTGTTCCAGTTTTTGATCGTTGAGTCAACCGTGTTCCCTTGGTTCCAAGGTAGCGACAAAGGTGACTCGTCCACCTACACGTTCCTCGAATTTTTTAAACACCGAGTGTGTCGACCAAGAAAGACTTACATAAATACTCGTACATCCCTGAGCCGCGTCAATGCCACGACATATCGCGAGCAGCCGATAAAATGCAATTAGACTTATTAGAATAGAACCGAAGGTCAACGATTAGCGGTTTTCGATACGGAAAAAAGTGATCGGGCCTTTAGGGTTTTCCGAGCTTTTCCTGGTGAACAAAAAGAGTATATAAGACCTCATAGAAATTACTGGAGACACAAAGCCTAATCCGGACTATGGCAGACCTGTGAGATTTCGCGTAAAGATGTCGGACTTGAAGAAAACAATGTGGAAGACTTAGTAGCCGGAAGGATTCGAACAGAAGAGCTCTAAGTTGCAAGCTTTGATACAGACGACGCCAGGGCAACTACAATCCTTCGCAGAGAAATTTGAACTTGAAGAATCCGATACACAGAATCCTGAGGACCTCGTGAGAACCATTCTTAATAATCAAGGACTCCCAGAATCTGAGATAGGTCGCTATAGTTGAGGACCCGCATGTTTCGAGGTAGATGAAACACTTGAAGATGGGATGTTCTTGAAGAACAAGGATTTTTGGTGGGTCTTGAAGGTTCTGAGGACATTGGAGATTTCTGGGATGGAGGATTCCCGTACTGGAGGATTTGAAAAGGCTAGAGATGATAGTGTGATAGGGGAGTCCTTGAGATGTTGGGTGCTTTTGCAGATCCCAGGCTGAAAAGTAATCCTGGAGACTGTATCATAGGTCTCAGAGGTTTCAGTATAACTCTACTACTCTATTACATTTTACAAATTTCAATCTCTATTCAAGGATCTCTCATTCTTCTCTTTTCTAAAGTCGCTATCAAATTAATCTTCTCTCAACATTAACATTATCGCAATGGAAAATTAATTTCAATAATAAATAACTACACTCCCCTTCCTTCCAATTACAAAGCTACAATTGTACCTATAACAGGTATGCTTCTCTAACAAAAGGAAAACCGAATCGTCTCACCATCTTTCCAGGTACATCCTCGCTCCCGAGTTTGCTTAACTGATGCTCTAGACTCGAACGTGTGATTTGTAGGGAAATATCAATGGGATTTAAGAGCGCCATTGAGAGCTGGCAACGTATCCTTCAGCTGCGAGCAATTCGCTCGAAACTGTTCAATTATCGCCACTTGAGCCAACTCCGAAGCGGCTAGCAAACTTTTTACTTTCTGGTGGCGCCCGTTAAAGGGATCATTGCTTGCTTTCAGCAGCTTGTAAAACGTGCCAACAATTTACGTCGCGAAGACTTGTCGCTTAATTCGTAAGTGGACCGAAAATTGCCCTCAAACATGTTCAGTTACATAGACATGGACCACTGGAACATTAGTAGACAACACGATTCCTTCGATCCACTTAAAAGATGTATTTTTCGATGTTTTTCTAAGGACGTGTTAATCACTTTTATTTGGGGGGAGGAGAGAGACTATTTAGAATGGATCAGAAAAGGTTGCATGTATGTGAATTTTTCGAGGAGAAATGAAAAATTTTCTGATAACAAGGTTTGTGGTACTCGAAAGAACATTTCTTATTCCATGTGCCCCAATTTTTGTATTTGAAAACGTCTTTAACTTTGTTAATATTAAATACTTTTAAACACAAAAATTGCGACACATGCACTAAGAAACGTTCTTTCGAATACCTTGAAACTTGTTACCAGAAAATTTTTCGTTCGTTCTGAAAAAATTCATATATACATATATTCATATACATATACATACATATACACATATATACATATGTATGTATATTCCTTTTTTTATCATGGACAGTGGCAAGAGTAAAAGACACCAGTTTCTTGATTTCCACAAATACACAGTACCCTAGAAAACGCAAGTTCGAAAGTCCCCATCACGAGAATGCGAATATCAACTTTCTCAGTCCGGATTTACCAGGCAACTTCCTTAAACAGCAAACGGGGGAAAAAGTGAACAATCACGATCGCGAGTGGTTACTAAAATTGCCCTGTCGTCGGGTACACGCTGTCGCGAGCCACTTCGCGCCATTTTTACATCGGAGTTACTCGGTCACGGGCTTGCTCGCGCGAATGACCATTTAAAGAACTGTTCCCGATATTCCCAGCACGGAGTTGCGATTAATTCATGTCTCGTGTGAGATCAGGCGAGGGGCTCAATTTGACTTCGGTATGAAATACGTGCCATACATGGTAATAACAATGTATCGAGCGTGGAAAATAATTCCCTGCCTTCACGTTCTATCGATTGTGATTATAGTTTGAAGTACAGTATTGTCGCGAAATAAGCAACTCGCTATCCTCACGTTTTTGTTTGAAGTCGCTCGCCGAGTGAGAGGTCCGAAAAGAATTCGATTTTACTAGTGCTAAAATGAGGAAGCATGTTATGTTCTATTCTTCTCCAAAGAATAATGATGGACATTAGGATGAATCTATATGCATACGTTCAATTCTATAAGTATTCTGTAGCCTCCTATGTCTATTGAACAGATTTATCTAACAATTAAATGACAGGTTTGATGATTGCAAATAAATGTTTCATTATGAATACATGAACATGAATACATGAACATGAATACATGAACAAACTTTATATATGTTTATAGCGAAGGATTTATTTGTAAACATCAAACTACCCTTTTAACTTAGACAAATTTAGGAGTACGAATATTTATGGGACTGATCGTACATACAAGTCTTAACCTGATGGACGTTACAACTCATCAACTATACCAGGGCTTCTTAAACATATCAACTATCAACTATACTAGCTTAACGACATCTTGGAGTCGCGAGATTTGAATGTAAAATATTTAATATTCTCTTTGATTTATGTTATTGCGAAAAATGCAGTTTCGATGAAAAATAGGGTACATCATTTTTGTATGCTTTTAAACAAATTTTAAAACTATATTTTCTCATAGATATATGTTATTACCTAACCAATAAATAATCACAAAACATTTACACATCTTTATTTTATATTTTGTGGGTTGCGAAAAAAATCATCCTAAAGCCCTGATCCGATACGAAGTTCGCTAGCCCCTTTTTCCTTATTATTTTTCTAACAGATTACAATTGTACTTGGCAATTGTTGCATGTAAAAGTTATGTTTCTATCGCTATTTTTTTTTTTTTTTTATTCGTAGTTTAAACCTGCTAGACTCGAGTTCGCGCCTCGAAATGGAAAGTGAAAGCGGAAACGAATTACAGCGAAAAGCAACCGCCACGAGGAAGTCGTTGATCGAATGCTCGAGCGGTTCGCGATTAAAAAAACAAAATTGGTCGTCCAGCAACATTTCTCGAGAGGCTCGAGCCGACCGAACTGCTTCGTCGAGCGTGACGAATAAACGACATGGGCTAAAGAAGTTCTCGAAGCGTTCCTCGCGAACATCCGCGAATAACCAACAGTGGCAACTAATTACATCGGTAATTGATCCGTATCGTTAACCTTGATCGCGTTAGGTCTCACTTTCGCTCGTGTTGTAAATCAAATCACGCGTGAATCGAGTGGCGTGTAACACGATCGAGAACCGTGCAGAAGAATCGATTGATCGATAGCTACCGTCTCGAAACCATCATGACGTTAATAACGAGCGAACGTGCGACCAACGTCGAGATCGATTGCTTGCTCGTGGATGCGAGGAACAATTTTGTGGGACAAAGTAGAAGGAAGTTTCCACTTTAATAGTTAGTGTGAACTTTGGTTTCCTTGTATACAAAATTCAGACATTCAAAAGTGTTCGAAACGATAACTATTCAGGGATGAATATAGGGAAAATAATTAACACGTTGATCGCCACGTCACACAGTGCGGCGAATGATAGGCAAACGTGGACAAAAATAATATTTCTATTTTTTTTTTTACTTGTTCGTGCTTGGTAACATAGAAAATGGATTTAGATAAACATTTGTGGCTAAAACATTTTCACTGAAATGTTTACATAAATAAATATGACATTTTTTTATTAATTCTGGTAGCAAAAAGAACGAAACTGTACGTGGCTGTTTAATAGCTCATCAATAATCAGTTTATATCGACGTGTAAAATAAATGAAATATAATCTAGGTAACAAAATAAAATGCTAGATTGTACTCTAGCAAATTCATCATTTTTCGATTTTTGTCCATTAATCGACGCACCGTGCGTCACCCAGAAATGGGTGACAGGACTTTTCATTAAGGAACTTGAAAAGTAATTCCAAAGGTGAGACAATAACGAAAATAATTCTGGTTAAGTGTCGTGTACTTGGTGACGTTAAAAAATTAAATACTGCGACAAATGTTGAATTATTTAATCTTCGATAGTCTCGTGACAATATTTAATTTTGCGGACATTTTCACGAGTTTTAGCTTGGCATCCGACGTGTTAATTACAATTTGAAGGAGTCTAATATTTTCTAGTGGCTAACAATCTAACGTTCGAATTTATTTATTCTTAGATACTATAGTTAGCTGAAGTTACCCAAATATACCTACACAATGGCCTTCGCCTCCCCCGTCTGGATTTCACCGGTACCGCGTACTCCAATTTTGGTTATGAATGTTCAGATGTAATAACTACAATTCGAAAGTAGAACACCTTGAACCCCATAGTCGCGAGTGCCTGACTCGCGCAGAACTAGTTTCAGCCTGGACGTAAAATGGGATAAAACGGTCCAAGTTTCAATTTGCGACAGAGTCTGCATCCAATTGCGATATATTCAAACGCTGTTCCCGTTATCCTATAAGTGCAAACGATTAAATACAAATTACGACGCGAAGTGATTCAATAATGATCACTTCGCGGATTATTTTGAGTTGTGTTACGAACCGTGTCGCGAATCTCAACAATGTCCAAACAGTTTATCAACGCTGTGCAAAGCAGAGATAGTAATTGAATCACGTCGCGCTTCGTGACTAACACAGGCACAAAGCACGTCGTGCCGCGTGAACATTGACCTATACCAAACGATAACTGGAAAATTAAACAGCCGTTGTATGACAATTCCAGCTAACATGATCCATCAATAGAGAATTTGGGGAACTGGTGCTTGAGGAGATTCATCTTCGAATGAACGACACTGCATTCCAATAACAAATGACCTAAGACGTTTTACGAAGTAATTCAAATGAATTTCAGCTGGCCATTTTCAATATTTATTTATTTATGATTAATTTTATTTAATTGTTTAATTTCAGTTTATTATCTATTTGATTTAATTGCTTATGGTCTAATTATTATTTAGTTAATTCGATTATCTAATTTCACTTGATTATTCATTTCATTCAATTTATTATTAGCAGAGCAATTCTCGATAAAACCTTAACAATAATTAATATTCATTTCCTTTTATACTTGAATGCTTAGAGTATTATTGTTCTCCAAAAACTATTTGCTCTGACTGGACTGTTATAATACATTTTGAATGTATCGAAGATCCTATCATTGAGTATCCTATTATCAGAAAAATTACATTTATCTTCTTCTCGTCTAATATTTAAAAACATTTCCCACAAGGCCTTGAAAGTATCCTAAATATCT
>NC_071978.1:22719138-22723789 GCF_026283585.1 Hylaeus volcanicus | reverse complement strand
GAATCCATCTTCCTCTCCTCTATTATTTAAAAACATTTCCCACAAGGTCTTGAAAGTATCCTAAATCTCTAAACCGAAAAACAAATCCATCTTGCTCTCCTCTACTATTTAAAAACATTCTCCACGTGCCCTTGAAAGTATCTCAAAGTATCCTAAATAATCTGAAACCCATCAAATTCTACCAAATACCTCCTAAACTACTACGTACCTATGATACGTAACCCAAAAATGAAACCTACTTCTAAAGAATAACGAGTTATTCATCCCGTCCTTTATTTTCTCCGTGAAAAGAATTTTTCGCTGGCCATGTGCGTGGCTCGCGAGAGAGAGATCGGTGACGGTGAGTCAAGCTCGCATTCTTCCAAGTGCGATCACCTCAGATTTTATTTCATTGCTCGATGCGCGACAGGACCTCCATATACGCGCATACACACGCCTCTAAGCATAGCATTCGTTCACCGGCGCCGCGGCGACGATCGACGCTTCGCTATTTAATTTCAGCTGGATTGTGTTACACACCCATTGAAATTAACCCCTGCCTCGTCATCTTCATCGAGGAACGGAACGTTTAATTGTACCAGCGACGATTAACGCAACGTTTTACGCAATCCGCGTGACATCAGACGGAGAGAGGCACGTCTCGCGGAAACCAGGAGGCGTTTCGCGTGTTAGCGTACCTGTCGCGATTGCTGGTAATTTAACGCTCGTCGATTCACCGACCCTCGGGTTGCGACACCTGGCGGCAGCACACCTTGCATGATAGCGAAACTGGAGAGTCTCCGGCGAGATGCGTTCTTATTGGCTTTCTAAATTAATTCTGTGTGTTTCTAAGACATATATTTATCGTTGATTTATGAAGGAAAATTTTACTAGTTTTAATCTTTCCTCGCACGTTCCAAGAGAGCAGATATTGTATATGTAATTTTGTGCTGTTCTGTGCTAATATGCTATTGGGCTGTCTGGAAAGTCCGTGCCGATTTTTAGTAGGCGATACAGGTCTGAATATATCGGAATGGCTGAAAACAAATAAAATGTGTACATTCCTTAAAAAGTGGAAAGGTTTTGACACAAAATGGTACATATATAATTCAATAAATATACATCAAAATTCAAAATATGCCTTTGAATTTTTCTTAAAAATAGGCATGAACTTTCCGGACAACCCAATATGTTCTATACTGTTCTATGTAGTTGTAAAACGAAATTTCTAAACTATCTGTGGGATTCGTTAAGGTGTTCATACCTGAATGTAACAAAACCGCTGTTACAAACACATTATTTGTCAAGCAAATGAGTCATTGTGATAAATACCTGAGATGGGAAGTTTCTCTAGGAATTAGGGGAGGATTCGTCTATATTAACTTTGAGTGACTTACCTGAAACAAAAAGAGAAAATGAAGTTAGTAACGAAGCAAAAGTAAACAATAATTTTAAAACGAACGTATCGAATGTGTGTACAAAAAATTGGACAAACTTAAATTCAATAACCCATAATGTGTCTTTAATGTGACAACCCGTTGTTACAAACTGGTTATTGCACAAATAATAACCCATAAGGGAAGTCGATAAATAAAAATACCAATGCAAATAAACAAAATATTTCCTTCGAATCCAATAGCGAATAAATAAAAAAAAGAACCGAAACTAAATTTTAGAACCCACAAGGGAATTCTGCAAACGAAGATATCAATGCAAATAAACAGGAGTATAATAATATTTTCTACGAACCTAATAATCAATAAATAAAAAGAGAAATTTTGTAACGTCCTCGAAATTTCGATACACAACGTATCACTAAATAGTTGCAATTCTGATATGTCACTGTGAAGCCAACGATCGATCGTGGAACGTGTAGAATGAGTTGGATGAGTCAGTAAATTGATGATAGATTCGGGAGATACGGAAGGGTTGAAACCCCTTCGTGGACGGAAGGACACTCCTGCGAGGGGTGTCCACGTCTGGGAAACGGTTTGCCTCGGACTAGACAGTAATCAAATAATACAGAACGTAACTGAAATTATATTCCAGCTGAAGAAGGAAGTGTTAAAAAATAAATTAAAAATGAAAACCAAGTGAATCTACCCTCTTTCGAATTCGGCACGTGTGTAGCTGAACTAAAACTGTGTACTCGTTCAAAGCTACGCAATATCGAACTGCAACCACTTTCCCACCTCCTAGCAGTTTCCAATATACTAGACAAAATAGGTTCTCCACCCTCGATATTGGATGCTGTTTTCACCCCATGGTCGACGATGAAAAGAGCGATCGAGTATTTTTTTTTTTTTTTTTACAGTGTTTGAAAGTGAACTTTGTACATAAATATTTGATTCATGGAAACAGGTATATTACATATAAATTTCCTTTCGCTTAATTCCCTCCAAACGTTTCTGCGATAAAATTTAATAAAGATGCAATCTAATTCAGGATTTAGAATTTAACTGCGGATTTTATGCATTTACGGTACAGCGAATATAAACGAAAACGAAATAGTGATACTATTATATTCATGAATTAAGTATATTTTAGATTCTGGATAGTATTATAGCATTTATGGTACAGCGAATATGGTAAATATATGCTAAAAGCAAAAGGTGTATGTACTTTTTTCAAAACGAAATAGTGATACTATTATATTCATTAATTAAGTATATTTTAGATTCTGGATAGTATTATATTAATTAATAAAATATATTATACATTCTAGATAGCATTGCATTAATCAATAAAATGTACTCTATATTAATGTACGTCGTAAATGGATCACAACTCCGCTGTCGATTTATAATGTACGATTTTTCCAAGAGCTAAAAAAATCTGTGAAATCACTCGTGGAAGCCAGCGCCTGCGATATGCATCATCGACAAGTAACCCGACGACAGAGTCGTGATTACAGGCGTCGCGTGGCGAGCCCCTCTCTGATCGATCGTGGAAATTAAAATAAGTGAGTCAGTCCAGTAACGATAGCTCGAGCGATCATCACGGTGCATGATTCATATTGCCTGCGTATGTCTCCCGAGAACGCGAGATAAACCCATTCGACGCTCATTTTCATAATTAAAATCTATTTTTACCGCTATCAATCGCGACTTTCCGGTCAGTCCTGCGTCGCGTTGGAGGGGAAACGTTTTCACTCGTGATAAAAAAAAAAAAACTAACTGCGAATAAATTTCACGCTGCTAAGGTGGGTCGGATTTTCTATATTGTGGAAAAATGGATAGAAAATATTTAATGATTTTAGGAGGCTTTCTGTGCCCTCGTTTCTTTTGAGATGCAACGATGCAGTGCAAACTGCACAATTGCGCTTTCTTTTAGAAATGGGAAAATAACGTTTGGAAGATTATTTTCACGTAAATTGATTTTTCTCTGTGTGAAAATTAATATTCTGGAATATTCAGATAAGAGAACAGGAAGATCTTTTTACGAAAATAGTAGAATTTTATAAAGATTGTAATTTCTAAGAAAATTTAATTACGTATTAGTAGAAATCAATTCTGTGGCTTTGAAGGTGAAGTTACAATTTAATTATAAAGAGAAACCATGCAATTTTTAATAACCCCTCGACCACAGATTCTAAGAGATCACACATTGTTCTAAAACCAAATATCAAAGTAATATAATAGTAATATATAAATATAAATATCAAAGTAATATAATAAAACCAAATATCAAAGTCAATACGATATATTTCATTACTATGAAGGTTCATGCTTAAATGTAAATATAAATGTAAATATAAATATAAATATCAAAGTAATATAATGAAACCAAATATCAAAGTCAATACTGTATATTTCATTACTATGAAGGTTGATGCTTAAATGTAATAAAATATCTAACAATAATAATAATAGATACTTAATCAAATAATATTGAATTAAATTTGAAAATTAACACGAGGCCCCCAAGCAAGTGCCCAAGCGTGCTCATAATTGAGACGGCACTGAGCTACAGTCCCTCGGGAATTTAAAGTGTTGGGTGTACGGTTCGCAAAAACCGCGGCTAAACTTTTCTCATGGGTCGAGAATCATTTTTCTGGCTAGAAGAAAACCGAGAACGAGAAAAGAAAATTGAAAATGAGAGACGCGTCGAATGCCAGCCACGATTGACCGCAGGAAACACGATCCATCGAGAAACTCGTCTAAAGCCCGCGACGCAACTTTCAGATCCAGACGCAATTTCAGTCATTTTTCCCCCACGCTGTACTCGCATCCCGCGCATTTATTCAAGAGCCGTCTAATTTAAACGAGAATTTGATATTTCGTTCGTTGACATAATTTTATCATCGAACGACGAGTTTCGTCTGATAGATAATTCGGCGACTGATTACTTATCGGGGACCTGTGAGTAATTCGACGATACGAGAAGTTTCCGAATGAAATCTACCTTCGAAGACAAAACGCGTCGAGACACTCCAATGTCAATGCACGTGAGGCAATCGAAACCGTATCCGTAGTTTCGATTCTACACATGAACATTTTAGAAACACTTCAAACGACGCTACAAGTGTCTTTCGCGGTAGCCATGTTTACTAGTTCGCGCATCCGCCACTTGTGGCGCACCACGAATTGAACTCTTAGTAATAGAAACGTAATATCAACTTTCAATTCTCTCTGCTATAAATGTGATCGATTTCAGGTTTTACACCAGACCG
>NC_071978.1:22712666-22719128 GCF_026283585.1 Hylaeus volcanicus | reverse complement strand
AGATGGAGGAGTTTTAGGAGACATAAAACATCTTACCGATTTACTGGGAAGACTAACTCGATCGAGCCCTCTAACCTTCGTCTGTTCGTCGTGAAATGCTTCATTTTCCACACAAAAATTTCACAAGCACTTCAAAGCACGCTACAAGACAGCCATATTTACTAGTTCGCGCGGCAGCCGCTAGTGGCGCATCACAAATTGAACTCCTAATAGCGTTTTATTTCACAAGAAAAGTGTAAACTGTCCGACAGGACAACACTATAATAAAGAAAAACTAAACTAACTCCTAATGGAGGAAACCTAAAATCCTCATTTTTGAAATAATTAATTCTATCGAACTTCTTATCCTGTTCCTCTACAAATGTACGTCGCAGTCGACTCAATTGGAATATTTCTTGTTGAAAACATTTGTACAGACTACTCAAATATGTATGAAAATAGGATAAAAAGTTCGATGGAATTAATTATTTTTTTCCATCCTAGAAAAATTCACGAAAATCCGCTTTTTTAGACCTCCTAATTCAGGATAACCCCTTATCCTGAAGCGGGATAACCCCTTAACGTACAGTACGACCAAACTAATGACAAATCCAAACGAGCTTCACGATAAGATGAAAAACTCGACATCGTGGAGACCTGGTTTCCGTCGAAGGAATTCGAAATTGTACGCCACGGTTTCCCGTCCCGACATTGGCAGCTCTGATAATTATCACGAGGAAATGGTAAAACCACCGGATGACGAGCAACGCCGTAGAAATTCCCAGGATATAGACACACCGAGTCTTATCCGCTCTGCGCTCTTCTTCCTTCTACCCAGAGAGTCCCTTTTTGTTGCCCCATTGTTCGCGATTCTCGTATTAATTAGAAACGAAGTTCCGACGCCGAAGAATTTACATTATTTGAGAACCGTACGCAGTCTGAGAGGATTAACGGTTTCGCGGACATTCCTCGCGTTTTTTCGTTGGAGGATATCCTCGTTGAACGACAAAACGTAAACCTGGTTTTGGAAAACTCGAGTCTACCTTTCACTCGAAAGCGTTACGATTTCTAGGAATTATTAAAGCTAATGAATTCTGGTAATGAGTATTATAACTGTGCTGGAAGATCTGTTGGGAAGCTTTCTAATAAAATTTCTGGGGAAATTACGAATACAGTTACGCTTGGTACGTGCTGTCCCCGCGTCTCTGCATTCTAGTTCTAACTTTATTGCTCTATCATTTACCCATATCAATTTTGATCTCTCGAGTCACCTTTACCACGTTTGTTGTATCTGGACGCTTGGTTCGTCCAAGCTAAATTTTCCCTATACGCTGTTTGTATATTTTTCTGCTTGGCTATTCCATTTCTATCCCTCATTTTCCTCCCTCGCAAAGCATTTGCTCTTCGAGTTCGATCTAGTTTTCCAACTAAACCAATGCTTCGTTCAGAGTACTCTCTGCTGTTGTCACATAGTACATAATTAAAAATTACTAAGGGTGTGCGGGATCCCGGTCGGGACGGGAATTCCTCCCGGGATCGGGATGGAATCCCAAGAATTTCAAAATCCCGAATACATTCGGGATTCCCGTAAATTTCCGGGATCCCGAAACCATTCGGGATTCCCGAGAATTTTGAGATCCCGTAAATGTTCGGGATTCCCGGGAATTTCGAAATCCTGTACATTCGGATTGCTGAAATTTTCAAGAATAACAACACTTTCGGAAATCCCAGATATTATTCTATATCCCGTACATTGTCGGGAATCCCGAACATTTCCGAGATCCCGAACATTTTCGAGATCCCGAACATTTTCGAGATCCCGTACATTCTCGGGAATCTCGGATTTTTGCGGGATCTCACGTATTCTCGGGAATCCCGAATATTCTCGGGAATCCCGGACATTTTACGGGAATCCCGAATATTTTCGGGAATCCCAAACACCCATAAAAATTACCTTTCTTGGAATTATTCTGTCCCTCGCGCGCGTATGCCGTAGCAAACGAACCAAACAGCAGAGAATAGTCACGATAACAGCGCCTATAAAGCACGATAAGAAAACCCTGAGGCGGAAATACCTTTCGTGGCCATTAGAGGGAGTCGATTAGGCGGAACTTCATTTCGCGTGGAGTCATTAAAGCGACTGAATCGGAAGGTGTGGTGTTACTAATCGGCGAAACGCATCGGTAACGTTTCTATCCCGATCGACTTTCGAGCGTCGAGTTTCGATTAGCAAAGCTCCGCGATGCGAAACTCGAGACGACGATTGACAGATTGAACCAGAGTGTCACGCGACACTGGCAACACTCGCGGATCGGTAACTCGACCAAACTTATTAACAGGGAGAGGACTAAAGCCCCGTGGGTAAGAAGATATATCCGCCCTCTGACTCACCAATTTCGAGATACCTTATTTATCCATAAGGCGCATTAAGGGACGAAGTGGCCACGAACGCTTATCAGCGGAACTCTCGCGGACGAGTGGCCTAATGGCCGCCCTTGACTATCGCTTCGAACTTCTCTAACTCGATGCGAGTAATTTAGGTCTGAGTGTCCGTGCTGAGAGCACTTGGGTCGCGAGTGACCCACGAATTACTAGACTGTAGTCAATTGACTGACGGTCAATTTTTCCTTCGTCAAAAAGGACGAGTGAGAAATGTATTAGGTTGTCTAGAAAGTTCGTGCCAATTTTTAAGAAAACTTCAAAGGCACATTTGAATTGTAACATATATTTGTTGAATTACATAAGTATCTACCATTTTGTTCCACAATCTTTCCACCTTTTAAGGGATGTACACATATATATTATTTGTTTTCAGCCATTTCGACATATTCAGACCTGCACCACCTGTCAAAAATCGGCATGGACTTTCCAGACAACCCAATATATCTATATACATGTATATGTATACATATATCTATACATTCAAATTAAATCTGCACTGTCAAATTTTCTTCTTTAAACGTTCCTTTATATGTATAAACAAAAAGAAAAATCATGTTTTGCAAAGTGATCACCTCGAAAACGAGTCCGGCAGGAAAATGTAAAGGGTTCATCGGTTTCATCGAATTCAGGCGGAACATACGTGAAATAGTACAATTTTCGATAAAAAGTCCAATAAAGCGGTAAAAAATGGAAGTTGGTAGGTAGAAAAATGGTAGGTCAAATGTCTTTTTAATGTTTTAAGAGGCAACGAAGCCCTACCAGATGCAAGAAGATTCAATCCGATTGGTCAATTCGTTTCGGAATAAGAAGCAATACAAAATTGTTCAGTTTTTTGCACACACAAAAAACGGTTAAAAAGTGAGAAATTCCAAAAATTTTTGACATTGGGACCAACCCCGAGACATGCTCTACAAGATGCAAGAAGTTCCATCCCGATTGCATCAAGCCGTCTGGATGTAATCGAGTAACATACATAAAAAAAAATATATACACGTCGAATTGAGTAACCTCCTCCTTTTCGAAGTCAGTTAAAAAAAAAGTTTCAATAACAAAAATTAATTAATGCCCCCTTAAGGTAAAATCGACGCCATAGGTGCAAGATTCCAAGAAAACTCGGTGCTCGCGTGCATTTTAAGTCGGAAAGGAAATCTGTGTTGATTTTGAAGGTCCTCGTAAACGCCCACAGGATGTGAATAGTCACTCGCCTGGGCGGATATGTACAGGGTGTGTCCTTATTGACGGAACCCATTTTAGGGATAGATTCGACTCGCGAATAAGACGAAGTTTGAAAAAAAAAACTGTTACTTAGGTAATAGAACTTTGAAACTAAAATAGTTTCCTGGAGGAATTATGATTGTTTTTGATCGAAGGAAGATTCTGGGCCAAACTTGACATAAATACTCGATGAAATTATCTCGATACAATCGAGATCTTTATCAATTGAATGATAAAGTAAAAATTGTACAACTTAGTGATAACTACGAAAGAAAAATTATATGTCCTAACATAAAAATGTATTAATCTGTAGACCCGATAGAGGTTCCAGCAATGAAGGAGCACCCTGTATACGCTTCCCGTGAACGTTAGTATTTAATATTCCTGCGAGGTCCTCCGCAAAACAATATTCCCAATATTCGGCACGTGAAATTCAACAGAGTCTCTGCGACGGTATCAGCTAACAAAAATCAATACACATTTAATTAATTCCACCTGGATGCGATAACGCCACCTAAACATTGCGCCATGCAAACTGATGAATCGATACATAACGATATCACAAAGTTATTCATTTAACCCTTTGCACTCGAGAGGTGAGTCTCAGTCACCATTAGATTTCACGCAGCAAATCTATCAGCAATAATGTTTCTTTAGGTTTCATTTCTTTGGAACTCGAAGTGTCAATAAAAATAATTGTCGGTGAGATAAAGATGACCTGACACTCAAATCTCGATAGCTTAGCATTCGTGGCAATAGAATGCTAAGAAAGCATCTCGAGTTGCTGGTAAATACTAGAAAAAAAGCCCTCGAGTGCAAGGGGTTAATTAATCACAAATTTCTTCTCAAACTGTTAAAATCGAATCGACAAGAAGGTTTTCGATAGATTGGTTAGCTTCGCCGAAGGAAGTTTGTTTCGTTGAGTCTTAACTCCGCACTTGGGTGTCTGGAATCGCGTCGTTGAAGGATTAATTATAAATACAGGCGTAATAAGGAGCTAAGCGTGGGAACCGAACCGGCAAAGGACGCGTGTGCGCTGTACACACGCCGCGCGTTTCTATACGCTCGTATTTATGTGAGAAACGAGCCTGGAAAAGCCATTTTGATCGTCTGGGAATCGAATTAATAACACACGACCGCTTTTGTATCCGGCAAGGCTGCGAACCGAACATGGACAAAACTGTACTCTCGATACGAATTTTAAAGAATAAACATCCCGTTGCTCTTTGAATAAAAATGAACTCTTATATCTACGCGTTCGGGGAGCCTTAATTTAAAAAATAAGCTGAGAAGTAGAAATGAAAAAATTGTCACCAGGCGCGTAATCGCGACAACGAATGCTAAATGAAATTCCTCGTCCGTGATTTCATACCAGCTCTCCGCACAATTTTATTCGAAGTCACAAAACGATGCGTCAACCGTGCCACACGTGCGGTACGTACATCGTTTATAAACGTTCCGTTGTTACAAGTCGCCACGTCAAAAACAAATAGCAAAAGAAATGAAAAAAATATCCGCTTGCGCTGACACCAGACAATCACGATTATTCATTGTCCAAACGGTATCTATTTGCGTCCGCGAATAGAAACAATTAAACGTTTGTTTTCGTCTGGTGCCAAAGGATATCATTAACCACGTGAAAATATTAAACTGTCTGTCAGTAATATACTCTTTAGGAACGTTGCTATTCGATAATTACTTAGGATTCCATCTCTGTTGGTTGGAAAATTTATTTTAACACGCTGAGCGCCACGTTGCCCACGTATGGGCGACAAGGATTTTCACGAAACTACTATATGTAGTCAGGTTTTTTTGTAGTACCTTACACTTATATATTTTTCCTGATAAATCATTTCCCTTATCTCGTTGCTGCAAAAATGTAATGATCCGATCCATTTACATATGTATAATACATTTGATATTCCATAGCCTAGACATGTACAATTGGATCATTAGGACCATTAGGATAACTCATGTAAAACTAAAGGCTTCAATAAACAACTAAAAAAAAAAAAAAAGGATTTTCACGAAGATAAATTAATTCTGGAGGTGAGGTGTTAAAGAGAATGAATTTTAAAGAGAATGAATTTTAAAGAGGTTGCAAAAATAAGTCATACAATTTCTAATTGAATAAAAACAAAATTTTAACCTCGTAGAGATTTTCAGGTTTATTATTAGGTTGTCCGAAAAGTTTCTTTCGCTTTATTAATAAGTAATACGTGCACGATATTTTATGTTTTATATTACATTACTGAACTGTCCACGATTCATTTTGCTCCGTTACTGTTACAACATGAATATCTATGAAATTAGATTGTCCATTTATATAAACACGATCACATCAAATAATTGAGTGCAACTCGCGAAAGAAACTTTCGGGACAACCTAATAGATAGCTTAAAATTCATGGCAATAGAATGCTAAGAAACATCTCGAGTTGCTGATAGATACCAGAAAAAAAGGCCTCGAGTGTAAAGAGTTAATATATTCCTTGGAATATCATCGCCACTCGTTGAAGACGACGGGGAAAAATCGTCAGAAGGATCTGTTCTGCTTGGAACGATCCGACGATACATTTTCTCGCCATAAAGGCCACATTCATAGACGTGAGACTCCCCCGATGGAAGTTACGTCCGCATTTTTCCGGGCGATGCGCGCGCAAACAGGAGAAACATTATACGCGAAGAAGTTACGGTGAATGCGAAACTGGAGAAATCTCCGGCGTGTAACGAATATAAATTGGCTTTTACAGTGTCCGACGGCGATTAGCAAAAACCAGGATCGAGCCAACGAGTATGCAAAACCGTGGACGAACCGTCCAGTCGA
>NC_071978.1:22707361-22712656 GCF_026283585.1 Hylaeus volcanicus | reverse complement strand
GATCGAGCCAACGAGTATGCAAAACCGTGGACGAACCGTCCAGTCGAGAATCGCTGTTCCAGCAACGGTAATCGAACCAAGAATTGAGCTAAATTATTTGAATATTAGACGTAGAAATTAATTCTGTGGTAAAACCATTGAACATTGATTGTTTCCTCACAGATAGACACGATTTTTTAACTAGCCAAACTAACTTCCCTTTGCATTCTTTTTTGCTTTGCTATCACCATTTTCTCAGAAAATCACGGTACAGTGATATATTTCGTTCTTCTAATAATTTGTCATATAGGAAGTGTCCTATCGTAGATAAAATTCCCAGAGACTGTCTACCCAGTGATTCACATCAAGCGATTTCCTGTATGGTCGTGAACCGTGACTTTCTCTATCTCAAGTTGGCCATTAGTCAAAAACCCTAAATGTTACATACGAGAACAAATTGAAAAAAATTAATTTGAAACCATGCCAAATAAATATATGAATATATAATAATTATTACACAGAAATTTTTAATTATTCTGTTTTTTTTGTTTGGGATAGAAAGAAGTAGATCAAAAATAAATAAATATTATATGAAATTAAATATAAAAGAAACGAGCCACCATTACCCAGTTACTCGTGTAAAAGAATAGCGAGAAATCGAGAAATTGTGAACCGAGGAATGGAAAACGAAGCACAATGTGGCTACCCGAGCCAGGAGAGTTGCGTTTCGAAACGAGCGTAATTTTAAGCAGCCGATCGCAGTCCATTTACTATTCCAGTGTCGTACGATTGCATAATTATCGCGCCACGCCGCTACAACAACAGCGTTGGGCAACAATTTAAACAGAACGCATTGTTAACCGTGTACGAGCTTTTACTTCGACACGTTGCCCTACTTACTGTGTCTCCTTAATTTGAAAAAAAAAAAAAAAGGAAAGAGTCTGGAATAGGAACAATTAATTGTCGACGTTGTTTATGACGCGATTGCGACACCCTGATGCACTCCGCGAATACTCTTATCTTTATACAAGCGGGACGACTCCTAAACGATTCGAGAAAGATATCCTTGACTTAATTGAGGAAACGACTTTAGGCGACGCTTCGCGGAGGAAACAAACAAGATACCATATCCCGAGAAATCCGAGTTTATTAATTCAATTGTAAACCAGTAACTATTCAAACAGTGCGAAGATAATGAAAATTGAAGATTAAAATTGAGATTCATAATTGCGAGGAATTCGAGATTTCTACTTCGTTGTTCTATTCTGTATCGATACGCGTGCATATTAAAATAAAGAGTGAAAAGTAAATGTCAAATATTGATTAATAAATGGAACTATTTTGGAGATTAAATTAGAAATTTACAGTTAAAAGGAATTCGAGATTTCTACTTCGTTACTCTATTTTGTATTGCGTTGAATTATTTTTTGTCTCCCCGAGGAATTTGTTTTTCCACTGTGAAATTGCAATTACAATGTACGCGTACAATTTATGCAAAAGAGATGGAAATTTCGTTCAGGGCTTCGGCTTCGTTGACACGATGATTTATATTTGCCCGCGGTATAAGAATGCTTTCAGATGCGAACATTATAAGCGCATTTCTGCATTAATTTCATGCTCGCAGGTGTGTGAAATAGTTCAGGTCCGAAGCGGCGATCTCACGGTACCTGAGAAACGCTCGATGCGTGAAATATAATAACAAATTCAGAAACGCCTTGCACGAAATTCTAATTAGTTGAGTTCCATTAAACGATTCTCGTTAAAATCGCAGATGTAGAAGAAAATAAAGCGTGAAATAAATGTAGGGAAAGCGAGGAGCGCGCAGACACAACAAAGGTGAGAATGACCGAAGAAAGGAAAAGTGAAAAATACCAGCGAAGGAGGGAGCTATCGATTATAACTTCGTACTAAAATGAATTGCAAAGCATGTCGCTATTGCAAAGTTCAAGACTTTCCAGGGTTATGATGCTCATTATGCAAAAAAATGATTCAACTCCTTACGTTAATCCTTACAGATTAAACAGGGATTTTCTATTCCACTAATACGACTTATCTATTTGTGTTTATTCGTCGCTTACCGTAGGAAAACAGGATTATCTCAGATTACATAGGATCGCACGATCGATTTGATTTTGATAATGTCATAAAAGATTCTCTATGTTCCACGTAAGAGGATCTTACGTTATTATAATTTTTAGCAATATTGTTTCTTGTCATTAACCTCTTGGGGAATGAATTTAAAATGGATTTCTTTACTTGAATGCACACAAAGCAAGGCAATTTTTATTGACATACAAATATCCTGCCTCTCTTTAATAATCTATATTTTTTAATTCTAAAAGAGATATCGTGATTGTAGATAACGACAATTTTCAAGGGGTCAATGTACACAACTATTAGGTTGTCCGAAAAGTTTCTTTCGTGAGTTGCATTCAATTATTTTCTGTGGCAGTGTTTATATAAATAGACAATCTAATTTCTTAGACATTGATGCTGTAACGGAGCGAAATGAATTTTACACAATTTTGTAATGTAACGTAAAACATAAAGTATCGTGTACGAATTAATTATCAATAAAACGAAAGAAACTTCTCGGACAACCTAATATAATGTAAACAAAAATTCCTGTTTACTCTGGCTCAGTTACGTCGACCGAGCAATTCCTATTCAGTTGAATAAATCCTGCACTTACTCTGGCATTTTCGTTTATGTTTATTCTTCAGAATTCCCCTCGGACATTGTTTTCAGCGGTGCGTTTTCCCTCCCCACGGAATCGTGACCCGCCTAAACGTTTAATACTCGGGAACCCAACGTCGATGGTCTATTTTTGTTCCTCTGTAAAGGACCAACAGCACGATCTCTGGACGAGAAAAGAACGGCACGTGTCGGCGGGCTCTAAGGACGCTTCGGGGGGCCAAGCTAGAGCACGTGCTCTCCTTTTATTTACACCGGGGGCATTTTACTAACGCAACTGGAACAACTGGTTCAACAGAAGTTTCGCGAGGCGTTGAACCCCTCGGTGGACCCGAGCCAGGGTTCTTCCTATGTGTAGTAGCCTACTTTTATCGATGGCCACTTCAGCGCTTACTAATCCCGATTTCAAACAAAAGAAAAACGAGATGCATTGTATGCACTTTGATTCAGCCGCAGGAATTCCTTTCCTATTTATCTTTTTGTCCAAGCTCTGTATAGAGTAATACTTTAGTGCTCATCTGTGAATTCTTCTATTAGGTGTAGAAATTAATTCTGTGCCTTTCTACGCGATCTGTCTAAAAAGAAACCGAACTTTTGCCTTAAAATTTTTTCTAACCGCGCCATCTAGTTACAGATAATAAAAGACGATAGATTGAACGTTAATTGTTGATCGTGCACAGTATCATTTGAATCGATCGTTCACATTCCGTTGCGTGACTCGAAATATAACGAACGTTTTGTGACGCTTGTTGGAATACCGCAATGGAGCGCTAATATTAAGTTCTGCGTTAAATTGAAAAAGACTTTTACCGAAACGCTTACGTTATTAAAACAAGCGTATGGGGATGAATGCCTAAGTCGTACACAAGTTTAAAAGTGGTTCATTCAATTTAAGAACGATCGAGAGTCCATTGAAGACGAAATTGGATGTTGCTGCACGACACAATGCACCTGCACACAAAGCCGCAATTGAGCGTCAATTTTTGGCTAAAAAAGGCATTGTTACCTTGGATCATCCACCCTACTCACCTGATCTGTCAATGAAATTGTATTGATAATGAAAGGGACACATTATAGCAACGTTTCGGAGATTCAGGTCGCTGTAACCGTCGTACTAAACGGGCTACCAAAACAGGAGCTGCAAAGGTCCTTCGAAATGATAATTACTCGGTCTACAAGCTGTATCGACGCAGAGGGAGATTATTTTGAGTAAATAAACGTGTGTGTGTAAAAAACTTTACTTGTACTTTTTTCTTTTTATAGCAAAAGTTCGGTTTCTTTTTAGACAGACCGTGTATTTAACTATTTTTAACTCTAGTTTGAGTAGAGTATTTAACCCTTTGCACTCGAGGCCTTTTTGTCTGGTATCTGCCAGCAACTCGAGATGTTTCTTAGCAGAGATGGGCAAAGCCTTAGGCTTCGAATAAATCTGAAGTTCGCCAATGTGTTTGTCTCGTTTCCTTTTTTGAACATTTTCCAGAGAAAGAAACGAGACACACATATCGGCAAACTTCAGATTTATTCGAAGGTATACCTAGGGTTTTGCCCATCGCTGTTTCTTAGCATTCTATTACCATGAATTCTAAGCTATCTAGATTTGAGAATAAGGTCACCTTTACCTCGCCGATGATCATTTTATCGACACTTCGAGCTCCATAGAAATTAAACCTAAAGAAACATTAGTGCGAAGGATTAATTGCTATTTTGTCACATTAGAGTACCATTCTAGCAAGTCTTCGACTAAACCTCCATGAATCTAACTCTAGAATCTCTCTCTGTATTCTGATACTAAGGAGTCTAACTATTCTGCGTCCATTTTTCTTTTATAACGTCTACTAAGCACCGCGTTTGAATGACACCGAGTGAAATAATTGAACACCAAGTAAGAATTGCCACCGTAACCCTGTTTCGCAGATCGAGTAGAAAACTAGTATTATATTCTCCAAATGAGGTACGATTTGCTTACTCCGATTACCTTCTCAGATTCTTCTATATGAAGGATACTCGAGTGACTGTCGCTCGGCGGGGTATCCGATAGCTACAGAGACCTATTCGCAATGCCATATATTTCAGGTGACGTCTTACCGATTGCGACTGTCGGGATACTGTATTGAATAGATGATGCTTCCTTCATTCCCGGCACGCGGCCTATCTTAATGAATTATGAATAATCGCATCCTTTTCCTAGCCTGTCGATTTACACCTAATTTATTTGACACTGATCCCATTACAGGAATAGTGACTCAACTACGTTCTTGCACGTTGTCTATGCTATGCTGAGTTACTATGCTATCCTATATTAAGTATTTCTTTATCTCAATGATTTCTGTATGAAATGAATCGAAAAAATTACCAAATGTACTTTAAAACATGTCTAAAATATTCTTACAATCGAATACAAATTTTCTACATTTTTCTATGTAAAAACAAATTACTATCAATCAAATTACTACTATTACTAGTAATAGTGTTTCAAAAACACTTAACGTTTGACTTACTAATGTAATGTCTCTGTTTAATAAAGAAATGTACCGTAGTACATATAAAGGACTGAAGAGTAAAAATAAAAACGTCAAAAAAATTACCAGATGTACTTTAAAACATGCCTAAAACATTCTTAAA